>NC_092224.1:84378649-84678649 GCF_036320965.1 Panulirus ornatus
GGTAGGTCTTTCACCTTGAAGGTTGGCCATAGATTGATCTTGTCCGTGATTTACGATCAGTGACGTTCTGACGGTGAAAAGGAAGTTTATATACAGTGACAAGTACCCTGAAGGACTGTCATCCACTCAAGGGCGACTTCTTCACCATCTGCCCTTGGTGCGTCGTTGTCATCGTCCTTATCTGTATAAAGTAAGACAGTGGTAGATATTAGGGGTAAAGTACGAGTTTAGGGTCGCTACTCAATTATATATTGGATTTGATAGTGTTTTTGCTGTGGTTTATTGTTTTTGATGTAGTATAAGTGTGACCGAAATAATGTTTTCCGTATTCTACGATGTTAAGAAGTAAGTGGCGAGGCTTAGTAAGATTAGGAAAATTGTTAGGTAGATTATTGTCAATCAAAGTGAAGCTACCCCAGAAATGGTAATTCAGCTTGAGCTCCTCGTTGCTGTTAGCTTTGGATATTGAGTGATTTATTTGCACATTGCTAGTGTAGTAATTGGACAATACGGTAAATACTGGAGCATGATTTTTGAGCATTTTGTTGTCCTGAATGATATTTCGTAACAGTAGTATGACGGATAATATGGGGTTAAAGTAGAAGATAACAAACTACGAAAACCTCTCCTTTCCTCCCTGCATTCAAGATCTGTTTTGATGTTCAACGTATTGGTTTAAATGTACCAGTCTTACCCATGATTGAACACAAAGCAGTTGGGATTGGATGTTACCAAACATATGACACTGTGAGTGGCCATGCCATCCCCATGCCCATCAGCAGGTGAATTTGAGGGCATATTTCAACTATCATTTCAGTTACTAGTCTAGGATTTCATTGAATCTTCTGGTATTTTATAATACCTTATACATTGATTAACTCTACATTTTCCACAACACATGTAACCTTAACTTCTGTCACCTTATTTGATGTTGTTCAGTTATATATGATATTCCAAATCTTACTCTACAGCTGTTATTGAATTCTCTAAATACTACATTAGCATTGCCAACTGAAATCACTTAATATCCAGAGCTACTAGCAATGCAAGGATGACCTGATGAATTACAGTATAAATCAACATAATATGGAAAAACTTATCTAACCTCGCCTAGCAGTTAAAATGTGTCCTGTTGGTAAATGTACAGCATAGCTCCGCATGATTATTAACTATAAACATTGAGTTCTTTGATCTGCATTGCTATTGTAGTATTTTGAGAACACAATAACAGTTAAGGAGCATGAATTTGAAGATTCTTTATTGTTGAGCAGTATGGAATACGACAATATTAGTGAGGTTTGTATATATCGGAATGTTTAGAGGTGACTAATGCACAAGTAGGTTAAACATTTGTGAAAAATCAACAGAACATATGAACACCTCACCAACCTTTTCTAGTAGCTGAACGATACACATATACCATCATTAACTCATAGGAATAACCATATGAAGACTCCATAGTAGCTGAGTGCTAATTTTTGTGGAATTTGTTTAAATCCCCCATTTTTTAACATTTGTGTGGCTGCTAAGTATCTATCACCTTGGTCAGTGCTGGTACTTTCTTCAGAGACTACCTTTCTCTTGAAGCAATTCAGTATTGTAACTGTATATGCTGTTTTTTTTTATATGTAATACTTGATCGCTGTTTCTCACATCAGCAAAGTAGCGCCAGGAAACAGATGAAGAAAGACCCATCAACACACACACACACACACACACACACACACAGACAAACATTTATATATATATTTTTTTTTTTTTTTGCTTTGTCGCTGTCTCTAGCGTTTGCGAGGTAGCGCAAGGAAACAGACGAAAGAAATGGCCCAACCCACCCCCATACACATGCCTTGATTCAGTCCACTGACAGCACGTCAACCCCGGTATACCACATCGATCCAATTCACTCTATTCTTTGCCCTCCTTTCACCCTCCTGCATGTTCAGGCCCCGATCACTCAAAATCTTTTTCACTCCATCTTTCCACCTCCAATTTGGTCTCCCTCTTCTCGTTCCCTCCACCTCTGACACATATATCCTCTTGGTCAATCTTTCCTCAATCATTCTCTCCATGTGACCAAACCATTTCAAAACACCCTCTTCTGCTCTCTCAACCACGCTCTTTTTATTTCCACACATCTCTCTTACCCTTACGTTACTTACTCGATCAAACCACCTCACACCACACATTGTCCTCAAACATCTCATTTCCAGCACATCCATCCTCCTGTGCACAACTCTATCCATAGTCCACGCCTCGCAACCATACAACATTGTTGGAACCACTATTCCTTCAAACATACCCATTTTTGCTTTCCGAGATAATGTTCTCGACTACCACACATTCTTCAAGGCTCCCAGAATTTTCGCCCCCTCCCCCACCCTATGATCCACTTCCGCTTCCATGGTTCCATCCGCTGCCAGATCCACTCCCAGATATCTAAAACACTTCACTTCCTCCAGTTTTTCTCCATTCAAACTCACCTCCCAATTGAATTGACCTTCAACCCTACTGTACCTAATAACCTTGCTCTTATTCACATTTACTCTTAACTTTCTTCTTTCACACACTTTATTATCATTATACTTTGTCACCCACTCCCATGTTAGCGAGGTAGCGCTAGGAAACAGACGAAAGAATGGCCCAACCCACCCACATACACATGTTTATACATACACGTCCACACACGCACATATAAATACCTATACATCTCAACGTATGCATATATATATATATACACGTGCTGACATATACATATATACACGTACATAATTCATACTGTCTACCCTTATTCATTCCTATTCACCACCCCACCACACATGAAATGAAAACCTCCCCCCGCATTTGCGCGAGGTAGCGCTAGGAAAAGACAACAAAGGCCACATTCATTCACACTCAGTCTCTAGCTGTCATGTATAATGTGCTGAAACCACAGCTCCCTTTTCTCATCCAGCCCCACAGAACTTTCCATGGTTTACCCCAGACGCTTCGCATGTCCTGATTCAATCCTCATTGACAGCACTTCGACCTCGGTATACCACATCATTCCAATTCACTCTATTCCTTGCACGACTTTCACCCTCCTGCACGTTCAGGCCCCGATCACTCAAAATCTTTCTCACTCCAACTTTCCACCTCCAATTTGGTCTCCCACTTCTCATTTCCTCCTCCACTGACACATATATTCTCTTTGTCAATCTTTCCTCACTCATCCTCTCCATGTGACCAAACCATTTCAAAACACCCTTCTCTGCTCTCTCAACCACGCTCTTTTTATTACCACGCATCTCGCTTACCCTGCTATTACTTACTCGATCAAACCACCTCACACCACATATTGTCCTCAAACATCTCATTTCCAGCACATCCACCCTCCTCCGCACAACTCTGTCTATAGCCCACGCCTCGCAACCATATAACATTGTTGGAACCACTATTCCTTCAAACATACCCATTTTTGCTTTCCAAGATAACATTCTCAACTTCCACACATTATTCAACGCTCCCAAAACTTTCGCCCCCTCCCCCACCCAATGATTCATTTCTGCTTCCATGGTTCCATCCGCTGCCAAATCCACTCGCAGATATCTAAAACACTTCACTTCCTCCAGTTTTTCTCCATTCAAACTTACCTCCCAGTTGACTTGTCCCTCAACCTTACTGTACCTAATAACCTTGCTCTTATTCACATTTACTCTCAGCTTTCTTCTTTCACACACTTTACCAAACTCATTCACCAGCTTCTGCAGTTTCTAACCCGAATCATCCACCAGCGCTGTATCATCAGCGAACAACAACTGACTCACTTCCCAAGTTCTCTCATCCACAACATACTGCGTATTTCTTTTGTCTGTTTCCTTGCGCTACCTTGCAAACGCGGGAGACAGCGACAAAGTATAATAATAAAAAAAATATATATATATACACGTACATAATTCATACTGTCTGCCCATAATTCATTCCCATCGCCACCCCACCACACATGAAATGACAACCCCCTCCCCCAGCATGTGCGCGAGGTAGCACTAGGAAAAGACAACAAAGGACACATTCATTCACACTCAGTCTCTAGCTGTCATGCATAATGCACCGAAACCACAGCTTCCTTTCCACATCCAGGCCACACAACTTTCCATGGTTTACCCCAGACGCTTCACATGCCCTGGTTCAATCCACTGACTGCACGTCGACCCTGGTATACCACATCATTCCAGTTCACTTTATTCCTTGCACGCCTTTCACCCTCCTGCATGTTCAGGCTCCGATCGCTCAAAATCTTTTTCACTCCATCCTTCCACCTCCAGTTTGGTCTCCCACTTCTCGTCATTCCCTCCACCTCTGACACATATATCCTCTTTGTCAATTTTTCCTCATTCATTCTCTCCATGTAACCAAATCATTTCAATACACCCTCTGTTGCTCTCTCAATCACACTCTTTTTATTGCCATACATCTCTCTCACCCTTTCATTACTTACTTGATCAAACCACCTCACACCACATATTGTCCTCAAACATCTCATTTCCAACACATCCACCCTTGCAACCATATGATATTGTTGGAAGAACTATTCCTTTAAACACCCAGTTTTTGCTTTCTGAGATAATGTTCGCTCTTTCCACACATTCTTCTTCACTCCCAGAACCTTCGCCCCCCTCCCCCACCCTATGACTCGCTTCCACTTCCATGGTTCCATTCACTGCTAAGTCCACTCCCAGATATCTAAAGCAATTTTTCTCCATTCAGACTTATATTCCAACTAACTTGCCCCTCAACCCTGCTGAACCTAATAACCTTGCTCTTATTCACATTTACTCTCGTCTTTCTCCTTTTACACACTTTTCCAAACTCAGTTATCAATTGATGCAGTTTCTTTGTCAAATCAGCCACCACTTCAGTATCATCGGCAAACAACAACTGACTCACTTCCCAGGCCCTCTCATCCCCAGCATACTGCAGACTCGCCCCTCTCTCCAAAACATCACACGCCCCTGCTTCAGACTGACCTTCACTGGGAACCAGTCACTCTCCTCCCTTCTTACTCATTCACGTGCCTTACACCCTTGATAAAAACTCACTGCTTCTAGCAGCTTACCTCCCACACCATATACTCTTAGGACCTTCCTCAAAGCATCTCTATCAACCCTATCATATGCCTTCTCCAGATCCATAAGTGCTACATAAAAATCCATCTTTTAGAATTTTCTAAGTATTTCTCACACATTCTTCAGAGCAAACACCTAATCCACATACCCTCTACCACTTCTGAAACCACACTGCTCCTCCCCCCAATCTGATGCTCTGTACATGCATTCTTCCTCTCGTTCAATACCCTCTCATACAATTTTCCAGGAATACTCACCAAACATATGCCTCTGGTTTGAATACTCACTTTTATCCCCTTTGCCTTTGTATAGTAGCACTATACAGGCATTCTGCCAATCCTCAAGCTCTTCACCATAATCCATACAAACATTGATTATCTCACAAACCAATTAATAAAGTAGTCCCCTTTCTTAAATTCAACTCTCATACCATGCATATATATATTTATAAATAGTACCCATAGAGAATGAGTCATTTAGTGAATTTGTACTACAAGGCTTATCCCCCTTAACCCTTCTACTTCATCCACCACCCCTTATATGAATTAGAAGTCATTGATATTGCAGATATTGATGCATCATTGATATTTGTCATTTTTTTTAACCATACAGCTTTATTGTAATATACTGTTTGTAGAAAATTCAGTTACACACACCACTTTGATGATACAGTTCAATCAAAATTGTAATATACATGTATGAAATGCCCACACATGCTTACTGTGCACACATGTCAAGAACATGGTGTCAGTGTACATCAGTCAAATTCAAATATTGGAAGCAAGTTGGACAACACACTTGGTTGATAGAAGAATTTCTCTATACCTTTACAAAAACAAATATGATATTGTAAATGAAGATGCAGGAGACAGCGTCATAGTATAATAAATAAAAAAAGATTTTTTTTTTTTTTTCTTTTTTTTTTTTTTTTTTTAATACCTTGTCGCTGTCTCCCGCGTCTGCGAGGTAGCGCAAGGAAACAGACGAAAGAAATGGCCCAACCCCCCCCCCCATACACATGTACATACACACGTCCACACACGCAAATATACATACCTACACAGCTTTCCATGGTTTACCCCGGACGCTTCACATGCCTTGATTCAATCCACTGACAGCACGTCAACCCCTGTATACCACATCGCTCCAATTCACTCTATTTCTTGCCCTCCTTACACCCTCCTGCATGTTCAGGCCCCGATCACACAAAATCCTTTTCACTCCATCTTTCCACCTCCAATTTGGTCTCCCTCTTCTCCTCGTTCCCTCCACCTCCGACACATATATCCTCTTGGTCAATCTTTCCCCACTCATTCTCTCCATGTGCCCAAACCATTTCAAAACACCCTCTTCTGCTCTCTCAACCACGCTCTTTTTATTTCCACACATCTCTCTTACCCTTACGTTACTTACTCGATCAAACCACCTCACACCACACATTGTCCTCAAACATCTCATTTCCAGCACATCCATCCTCCTGCGCACAACTCTATCCATAGCCCACGCCTCGCAACCATACAACATTGTTGGAACCACTATTCCTTCAAACATACCCATTTTTGCTTTCCGGGATAATGTTCTCGACTTCCACACATTCTTCAAGGCTCCCAAAATTTTCGCCCCCTCCCCCACCCTATGATCCACTTCCGCTTCCATGGTTCCATCCGCTGACAGATCCACTCCCAGATATCTAAAACACTTCACTTCCTCCAGTTTTTCTCCATTCAAACTCACCTCCCAATTGACTTGACCCTCAACCCTACTGTACCTAATAACCTTGCTCTTATTCACATTTACTCTTAACTTTCTTCTTCCACACACTTTACCAAACTCCGTCACCAGCTTCTGCAGTTTCTCACATGAATCCGCCACCAGCGCTGTATCATCAGCGAACAACAACTGACTCACTTCCCAAGCTCTCTCATCCCCAACAGACTTCATACTTGCCCCTCTTTCCAAAACTCTTGCATTTACCTCCCTAACAACCCCATCCATAAACAAATTAAACAACCATGGAGACATCACACACCCCTGCCGCAAACCTACATTCACTGAGAACCAATCACTTTCCTCTCTTCCTACACGTACACATGCCTTACATCCTCAATAAAAACTTTTCACTGCTTCTAACAACTTGCCTCCCACACCATATATTCTTAATACCTTCCACAGAGCATCTCTATCAACTCTATCATATGCCTTCTCCAGATCCATAAATGCTACATACAAATCCATTTGCTTTTCTAAGTATTTCTCACATACATTCTTCAAAGCAAACACCTGATCCACACATCCTCTACCACTTCTGAAACCACACTGCTCTTCCCCAATCTGATGCTCTGTACATGCCTTCACCCTCTCAATCAATACCCTCCCATATAATTTACCAGGAATACTCAACAAACTTATACCTCTGTAATTTGAGCACTCACTCTTATCCCCTTTGCCTTTGTACAATGGCACTATGCACGCATTCTGCCAATCCTCAGGCACCTCACCATGAGTCATACATACATTAAATAACCTTACCAACCAGTCAACAATACAGTCACCCCCTTTTTTAACAAATTCCACTGCAATACCATCCAAACCTGCTGCCTTGCCGGCTTTCATCTTCCGCAAAGCTTTTACTACCTCTTCTCTGTTTACCAAATCATTTTCCCTAACCCTCTCACTTTGCACACCACCTCGACCCAAACACCCTATATCTGCCACTCTGTCATCAGACACATTCAACAAACCTTCAAAATACTCATTCCATCTCCTTCTCACATCACCACTACTTGTTATCACCTCCCCATTTTTTTTTTTTTTTTATTTTTTTTTTTTATTTATTTATTTATTTATTTATTTATATTTTATAATAAATAAAAAAAGATATCTTGATTAAATCAATTTTTCTTCAGATTTTGTAATATTTTGACCTTTAGTCTCGATTTAAAGATCTGGGTCACAGAAGCACAGTGGTTAACAAGCATGGCTGGTAGTGAGTTTAGTCACTAAAGGGCCATAGTTATTTTCTATTATGATTAAGGGGGTCCAGAAAAAGTGGTTTGGAAATGTTCAGGATTCCCCCAGGATGAAGATAAGTGGCTGTGAAAGTGAAATAATGGACCATCAATTGTAGATAATTTTGTTGAAAGGTATGCAACATGTGTGCAAGTAAAACATGAGTGTTTAAGAGTGGAATGGGCAGTTGACTGTGTGAAGGGGACATATTGAAATAAGGTGAAGAATGAGAAAGTCTAAGAAAAGTAGCTTATGAGAGGGGTGGCTGACAAGTAAAAGATGGATTGCAATATGAAAGTAGTGGCTGACAAGTAAAAGATGGATAGCATAAGAAGGGGGTACCTGACAGGCAAAACATGGAACTGAAAAGATTTTTTTTCATACTTGATCGCCATTTCACGTTAATGAAGTAGCACCAGGAACAGATGAAGAAAGGGTGCATTCACTATCTTTCTTGCTGAATGTATATATGCACTATTTTGCTTTTTGTTTACATATTCTGATCGTAAATTTCCTCAGGTAATGTGGTGATGCAATCAAGTGGGCTGGATGGAAGACTCCCAGTTTTCGTCTTTCCCCAGTCACTTACTTTTTACGTCGCTGATCAGAGTACTCACAAGCAAATTGTGACCTTGTACAACCCCTATGACTTCCATATCTCCTTTTCAGGTACGTTTTTTACTTTGAGATAACACTTGATGTGATACTGTAACAGTAATTTAATTGACTGGTAATGTGAAATTATGCTCAGGTCAAGCAGAGGAGATGGAAAAATACTATAAAGTAAGGTTAGTTTTGTTTAATCAAATTTGTAGCAGTGTTTCCATAGTTTTATGTCCTACCTGTAGGATATTTAAGCCCACTGGATTTGGTAGAAACATTAGTACAGTATTGGAAAGTCATGCTTAAATAGAAATAAGAAATAGAGTCTCGTTCATATTGAGAAGTGTATTTTAAGTATGCTTTGCAATTCAAGCTATCTTTTACAAAGTTGCAATGTTTTTCTTCTTCTTAGTCAGACGTTTTGAAGCTTTGACACATTGACATGTATCCACCACATTCTAGCTGGTATGTGCCATTGTAAGTACATGTTGAAAACTCATAAATTAAATTTCAAAACCAAAAAACACTGAAAACCAAAAGTAACTTCCAAGGCAATGCAGGTCTTGCATAACAGGCCCAACCAAGGAATACTAGGTAGTCTTTGGCCAAGAGAAAGCCAGCAGTAATCCTGTACCTGCCAAAATGTTGATATTTGCTCCATCTGTTCTCATTCTTGGCCCAGTTTTTCCCAAAATGATAAATACAGTGTATCTTTCAGGAAAAAATGATTTGATGGTGAAATGTTATTGCTCTGAAATTGTTATATTTTTCAGCAAAAGTGCTTCTTAGTGCAGGCCAAATATTGTAGAAGGGATTAGTGTGGTGACTGGTGAAGCTGATAAGTGGCGCAGATGGGGTTCTTGATTAGACGAACTTTGACGTTTAGAAACTGAACAAATAAAAAATGCACAATGAAAATTTCTTAGAAAGGCCCCAATATTGACATAGTAAAACAATTTTTTTCTGTCTAAATTATTCCTATGAGTGGCCATTATAGGGTTACACTTTGCCTTGGACTCTGTTGGGTGAGCTGTTGTATTATAGCATTCTGAAAACCAAAATTTCTAAAATCTAAAACAAGCTTGGCCTCACAGGTTTTGGATGTTTGATTCTCTACTTACAGAGGAAGGCTGTCATAAAGCCGTGTTTCTAAGAATTGTAAACTCACAAAATCCTTGATACTTTGTATTCAAGATTTCCACCAATTTCGTGCATGTTTCCAAAGTTGGCCTCTGTTTACCATGCAGTGCAGTATTAGTCATTGCTCTCACTTATGAATATGTTACTGTGAGGTCCTTGCTTTTTACAGTTACTATATTTATGTCATATTTTAAAAAGATTTTGACCCCATGATGGCATCCAAAAAGCATGCAAGTGATAATGAGAAGAGAAAGCTTATTGCACTTAACACTGCAGGAAATGGAAATCTTAAAAGAAATTTGATAAGAGTGTATTAGTTTGTTACCTGAGTAAATCTTATTGTATATTGATGGTAACACAATGCTTTGGATGTCAAGAGGTAGTGTAAGAACCAATTAGAATACTATATTTAGTGTGAATCTTATTTATAGGGGCATGATTAACTGTAAATCAGTTCATGAAGTTAGATCAACCAACCTTGATATGCTTTAGTACAGTGGGTTTTAAATATTTTCACTGTAAAAGTGAAACTATTTCTGACCCTTTTTATTTTAGGAAGCCAAACAGTTCATTAGAAATTGGAGACAGGTGAGTCACATGACTTACTTAATTTAAGTTGTTTTGGAATTTATTACCTTAAAACATGCAGTTATCTATGATAACTACACACTGTGTTTGTGTTTACACCTCAGCCTTAGATAGTTTATATATCAGTTTCATGAATCTTAGATTAGACTTGAGAGAACTATGCTGTCCTCAGCCATTATTTGCATGCATGGTCTTTTTCTTCCCCTTTGTAATGCTGGCCTTCATTTCTCCTTTGATTTGACTGTGTTTGTGTAAATTAATCCCAGTTTCTTAGAGTACACTGGTCAACAAAAAGATTTTCCATTGAAAAAAAAATCTGTGTTATGTACTTTTGCAGACTGAGTCCAAATATATTTTCAGAATTTCTCTATCATGCAGTTTTTTTTGTTCCAGCATACTCACTTATCATCACATACATTTGAAAAAAGTTTAACAAACACAGCGATTTTCATTGTTTGTGAAGTGCAATAACTTCTTTTTGAAAGCACTACCTTAGATAAATAAGTCTCTAGGGGCCTGCAGAAATTGACTGGAAATGTTGGGACATTCAAACAATGCCCACACCTGACTTGCAGTTCTCTTTCATTTGCAGGCTAGAACTCAATGTGTAAACAGTGTCTTTTCCATTCTATTGACAGATTGCGATCTCATGTATTCAAGTGTTGTGCTGATACCCCACTCATCATTATAATGCCGAGAAACTATAAATAGTGTAAATTCTCTCTGCTACATCTGCAGTGAATTGACATTTGTATCACAAAAATGATTTTTCACACCCCTCATTGAAAAATGCTATGAGCATTACTTTGGTTGTAAGGTGGGTGACCAAGATAAAAGTTGGGCCCCAATATTTGTTGTTTACATGAGGCAGGCTTCTCTTAGCATGGGCAAAAGGTTCATGCCATATGCCTTTTGCCAGTCTTATGGTTTGGAAAGAACCCAAAGATCATGCTTTGGCTTGCTATTTCTGCCTGACAAATGTAAATGGTATAACATGAAAATTCAAGCATACTTTTCAATATCCTAATTTACCATCTGCTATGAAGCCAGCACCTCAGTCAGGAATAACCTGTGCCAGGCCTCCAAGAAATATGACATTGAGTGATGATTGGTCTGGTGATGAGAAAGTAGACCAAGTAGAAGAAAATATGAATCCAACATTTGAAGCAAGCTGTTCTTTAAGTGAACCACATATGCTGTGTAAAGATATTAATGATCTCGTCCATTATTTAAGTTTGTCTAAGAAGCAAGCTGAACCTTTGGGTTTCAGGTTAAGGGGCTGGAATCTTCTCCAGAATGAAACTGTAGTTTGTTTTTATCTTGATAGCCATGTCACTTTCAAATAATTTTTCTCCCTTGAAGATGGTCTAGTGTTTTGCAATGATGTTTGCTGTGTTATGGAGGTACTTGGCCTCGTACATAACACAGATGAGTGGCGCTTGTTTATTGATTCATCAAAAGTAAGCTTGAAAACGGTTCTTCTCCACAATGAAAATGAGTTCCCCTCCATTCTTCTGGCTCATGCAGCTAACATGCAGAAATCATATGATAAAATGAAGCTTCTTTTGGAAAAAATTAAGTATGGGGACTTTAAGTGGAATGTATGTGGTGACCTAAATGTTTTGGCAATTTTACTTGGAATGTGATTTGGTTACACTCAGTTCTGTTGTTTCCCCTGAGAGTGGGGCAGTTGGGACAAGAGAAATCATTATGTAAAGAAAGTGTGGCCAAAACAAACATCACTGACTCAATTGAAGAAGAATGTCACCAATCCTCCTCTCACTGATCCTGAGAAACTTTATCTGCCTCCTATGCATATTAAGCTTGTCTAAGGTATGGATAGAACTGGCCATGGATTCACATATTTGAGGAATAAATGCCCCTGAATCAGTGAAGCAAAAATCATGGAGGGTATTTTTTGTAGGACCACAGATTGGGGAACTGCTTCAAGATGAAAAGTTCAATGAAGAGCAAATTGAAGTTGAAAAAACTGCATTGCTGTTATTAAGAGAGTTTGCAAAGATTTTAGGGGAAATCAGATCAGAAAACTGCTATGATGTTGTATAAGGTACATTGACTTCATATAAAACTTTGGGGTGTAGTGAGTCTACATATAAAGCTCTGGGGTACAGTGAGTCTACATATTGGGTGCAATGTGTAAAATTAACTTCTTGGACTCACACTTAGACTTTTTCCTGGAAAATCTCAGGGCAGTTAGTGGTGAGCACATCAAAAGCTTTCACCAGGACACTTTGGACATAAAAAAGTAGTACCAAGGAAAATGGAGCTCCTCTGTCTTGGCAGATTACTGCTGGACACTTAAGGAGGGATGTTCTTGAGGCCAAAGATAGCCAAAAATTGTACACTTTTACATTATAGAGGTAAGTTTTATAAGTGTAATACAAGCCTTATGTATGAATGAATGATACACTCATAAGATTTAATTGCTTTGCCAATTAAAAACCATGCCTGATAGAAAAATTCTAAATGCAGATTCTAATTCAGCATAAAATGTACTGTAAGGTCCACCTATTATAGTTTGTGGGACAGAAAAGGATAAAAATTTTGTCGACCATTGTTATCTAATCTCTTTCAACTGATCATCACCCATCCAAATCTTGCAGTTCAGTATAATGTTGCCATGTCTGCCTTCATCTCTCCCATTAGAATCCATTATCTCACTCTTCTTGGCACTTACCATCTTATTTTTTTTATTTTTCATGCACCATGTGAAACACATTTACTGCTTTTAATCTCTTTTTGCCCTCCACCTGCAATTTACAGAAAGGCCATAGATATTAGTGATGCTGTGATTTCGTACTTAGGAATTGCGGTGGTAATATGTATATGATTCTCTGAATGTGGGTGTTGCTGTTAGTTCAGTACATTGCATTATATCAATTCATTTATTTTATGTTGATTTCCCTTTACCATTTCAGTGCTATGTAATAACCCATCATGCTTCACTGTGGACAGCCCTAAAGGAGTTGTTCGAGCAAAATGTTCTTTGGATATCATAATCACAAGAACAAATCTATCATTGAGTGATGCAAGTGAACGGGATAGATTTCGCATCTTGATAAGTGAAGATGGAAAAAGACAGGTATGTTGTCAAAAACTGATTCTCAAGTAAATCTTTATTGTCATAGGTTATAAAGAATGATTCACTCATTGTTAGGATGAATATATCTTTTTACACTTTGCCAGCTTGTAAGTATGGTTTCTTGCACCTCCATTAACTATATTATCTGTGGTTGGCTTTGATCATTTTAGGTGTCAGGTCAAAGTCCATATTAATTATACTCTCATCTTCACTAAACTACATCTTCATTTTACCCTCACCTTCAGTAAACATCTTCTTCAGTACACCCTTATCTTTACTAAACTACTTTTTCACTACACCCTCATCTTCTGTGCACCCCTAACAACATATTCCTCTGTCAAATGCCATCTCCTCCACATCCTTGTCTTCATCACAGTACAGCTTTACTATGCTGCCTATTGACTTGAATTTTATGATTCAGGTTCAGAAGCTATTTTCACTACCCCTTCATCTCCATTAAACTTTTGCTTTCACTCTGTGGCTTATGGGAGGGGGGTACTGGGCCATGTGTTCTACTTAGGGTAGTTGGGGTGAAGGCACTTATAAGTAAGGTATGTCAGAGGTTAGAATACAACAGTTATACAACTGACTTCAAAGAGTAACAGACTGATGGGTCCTATTGAGGCAGTTTGTGATAGTGGAAGAGAACAGAAACTTATGGATTATTGAGATAGCAGTAGAAAGGCAGATTAAAGAGGAAGACCTCTATGTAAACTTATCATGTAGCTGCATATTGCAAATATTCTCAGTTGTAGATTTGAAGTAAAGAATTTATCAAGTATATGGTTAAACATATCTATGGTTATCCCTGGAGATGGGGAGAAAGAATACTTCCCACATATTCCCTGCATGTCATAGAAGGCGACTAAAAGAAGGAACAGAGAATGAGGCCAATGAGGATATTCCCTCCAAGGCTCAGTCCTCTGTTCTTAATGCTACCTCGCTAATGCAGGGAATGGCAAATATGTATGAAAAAAATATCTACGGTACTGCTATCAACTACTCAAATTGGTAAATAATTCCATATGTTAAGTTCCTGATGAAGAAAAATTATCTAACCTCATTTTAGTTGAATCATTTGCCCATGAGTTTATATCCTTTCCTACGAGTGAAATCAGATGAATCTATTCTTAAGTAGCTCATTAGATTGAGATTATTGAAGCCTTTAATTATTTTGGATTCCTGTATTGGATCACTTCTCTACCTTCTCTTTTTCTAAGCTGAATAGATTTAATTTTGTTGGCTCTCATAGGATTTGTTTCTCAGGCCGGAATCATCTTGGTAGCTCACCCCTGTACTCTCTCCATTCTGTCTGTCTTTCCTCAAATAGGGTGACCCAAACCGAACACATTATTCAAAATGGGGGGACACCGGTGAGTTTCACAGAGTGAAGATAATTTCCCAAGACTTATTAAAAAAAAATCCTTCATATAGATCCAAGAGTTTTGTTTGCCCCCCTTTCACTGCTTCAATGTGTTACTTGCTTGGCCATCAGAAATTATTACAACCAAGTCCTTTTCCTCATTGACCTCTTGTGGCTTAGCAGAATTCCTCCTGTAGTTTACCTTTTCATTTTTACTACCACTATATAAAACTGCATTTACCAGTGTTAATATTCATTTGCCACCTGTTAGCCCAGTCCATCAATTTGTCAGATTGAAGTTGCAGGTATTCGGTTTCTGTTGTAGATTTATTTCCCATCTTAGCATCATCCAGGAATTTAGAGGTCTTACTGTGAAGCTCATTATCAGTATTGTTGATATATATGAGAAATAGAACCAGTCCCAAGACTGACCCCCGTGTTGTACCACTTGTTTCTGATGGAGATTTATTTCTTACCTTTGTATCATCCACAAATTTAAAGATCTTACAGTGGAGCCCTCCATCAGTATTGTTAATATATGTGAGAAAGAGATCCGGTCCCAAGACTGATCCTTGTGGCATACCACTTGTTATGTGTAACCATTTTGAGGCTTGACCATTGGTCTCCACTCTTTGTTTACAACCAGTCAGCCAGTTTCCTAACCATTCAAGTACAACCCTATCTGTATCATGTGACCTAACTTTTTGTTTTAGTAAACTTTGATAAGGAACTTTATGGAATGCTCTTAGAAAATCTAAATGGATGACCAGAACTGCTTTTCCTTCCTCTTACACATTGATTATATCATAAAAGATATCAGTTAAATTTGTCAAACATGGGTAATTTCATTGCAAACCATGCTGAAAATCGTTCATTAAGCAGTGGTCATTAAATTTTTCACAATCTTTATGCAAATGATGGTTTCCATTAGTTTATCAGCTACAGACTTTAAGCTAATTGGACGATAATTCCCGGGTTATGATTTAGTACCTTTTATTAATATCAGTGTTCCATATGGGGATAGGGGAGAAAGAATACTTCCCACGTATTCCCTGCGTGTTGTAGAAGGCGACTAAAAGGGAAGGGAGCGGGAGGCTGGAAATCCTCCTCTCTCGTTTTTTTTTTTTTTTTTTTTTTTTTTTTTTCCCAAAAGAAGGAACAGAGAAGAGGGCCAGGTGAGGATATTCCCCCAAAGACCCAGTCCTCTGTTCTTAACGCTACCTCGCTATCGCGGGAAATGGCAAATAGTATGAAAGAAGAAAGAAAGAAGTGTTCCATACCATACATATTCACCATTTCCTGCACCAGCAAGGTAGCGTTAGGAACAGAGGACTGAGCCTTAGAGGGAATTACATTGGCAAATACCCATTCTTCTGGAACATTTTTTGTAGCACATAATTTTTTGAATAGAGCAGGCAATGGTTTAACTATCTCATTTATCAACTCCTTCAGTGTCCTTGGATAAAGCTTATTTTGGCCTGCCATTTTATATACTCTGAATACTCCCTCATGAGGGTGTTCCATTTGGGAACAGGATTCAGAGATATAGATAGACATAGAGAAGAAACCAGTTACATGTCACGTCACTGAATTTTGGCAATTATTGTACAATTCAACCAAAATTGGAAAGAATGAATTGAACTTTCCTCTGATGCAAAAGTAATTCATATATCTTTAGTTATGAAGGCTATTGTGTGTCAAAAGATTTTCCTTTGGTAAGTACAGGCAACCAACAAAATCAAGTCTAACATGCCTACATAAGTGATATGAATAGTGCTTAGGTAAAGTTATACAACACAATTTCCCTTTTTTCTCAAACCATGATGTATCAGCTTATGATACCCTTATCATGGCCTCTCCCACCCTTCTCAAATTTCTAGGTGCACTCTTGTCGCCATTATACCCTTACATCCACTACGCTCTTATCATCTTTACACTTTCTCCCCAGAGTTAACAGAAGCAGGTAGAAATAAAAATTCTGTTTGAAAAGAGATAGATACACAATTCCAAACTCAACCATTATACTTGAGATATTTTTCAAATGTCACAAGGAAAAAGAAAACTTTGTAGCATTTAGATGAAGAGAAATTCAAGCAACTAAGTTATGGAGGGATGAATGACACATTGGATACACCTGACAAATGGCCAACAGGAAAGGAATTTGGTGAATATGCATACTGGTAATTAAAGACTTAGGAGCGATCATAATTGAGAAGTTGGAATTTGGAGACCACATTGATGAAAACACAATAAATAGAAAAATGAATGGAGTCACCCACTCATCAGCCCCTCAGAATACTTATTCCATTTCTTTTTCACCTTTTTCCTACCTGTCACCACTTCCCCACTTCCCTCTTTTGTTGATGTTTTTGTTTGTTGTCTTGTTTTTCTCGTACTTTTAACCTCTTTCTAAAACATTTTTTTTATTTTTCCTGAAGTTTTCTGATACTTGCTCACCCTAATCACCATTTTCCATCTTTTTCAGCCACCTGCTGCTTTCTCATATTTCCCAATCATTTGCACTCCTTCCTGACAAATGACTCCCATACACCTCTTTACTCTTTCACTAGCTATATAACTTTCTCATTCCACCTCTCACACTAGCCATTTTCACCTGTCCTTCTCCCACATGCCACACACTTCTCACACACATGTAATCATTGTTTCCCTGAACACTTCCCATTTTTCACCCACTCCCTTAGCTTCATTTACCTTTTTTATCATTCTATTCTACTGTGTCTCTTCTGGTATCTTCTCCCAAGCTTCTCTTTCAAGCTTATCATCATTTTCATGACCCTTTCCCACCTAATTTGTTTTCGTATTTCCTAAAGCCTTTACAGACCTTCATGCTTGGCCCCACCATTTGATGATCAAACATCTTACCACCTGGCCTACTCAACATATTCACATTCAGTTGTCTCTTCTTTGCATACGTATGTCTTAGTACATAATCCAATAATACCATCTTTACTACCCACCCTTATATACTCAAGTATGTCCCAGTTTTTAAACCAAATATTCTTGTGACATGTTCTTTTCAGCGGATGACACCTCAAGCTGTTAATCATTCTTATACACAAGCCCAGTTACTCCATGCCCCTCAGTTAAATACTCAACTGCCTCATTACCCACACTCTCATTCAAATTACCCATCCATCAAAACTTGATGCACTTACCCAGCTCCTTCCAAAAACACTTGCTTTTCAACTTTAGTCCTCTCATCTTCAGGTGCATGAGCACCTTTCATAATCCAATTTCCTTTTTATCCACATCAGTAATGATATCATTTCCCTACTGTACTCTTTAACACATCCTTACAACTCCTCACCGTGACACTAATCTCTAACTTTATCTCTACAACATTCCCAAAGCATTCTTACACTTTCACCTTTAGCTTGTTTTACACTGAGCTTGAACTCCCAGGTTTCTCTCCTCCATCATAAGACCTGTCTCTGTCTTTATATTGGTTTCATTCACACACATTCAGTCTCCCTAGTCTGAGCCTGTGAGGAGGATGAGCACACCATGCTTCACCAGAGCAAAAGCTAGATATGAGGGAGGCCAAAAGAGGAGAGCCTAGAGATGAGACCCCAGGACCACACACTGTCAAATGCTTTGGACATATCAAGGGCGACTACATACGATTCTCTAAAATCCTTCAGGGATGTTGACCTGACATTAGTAAGATAGGGAAGAGTATCACTAATGGATCATGCCTTATGGAAGCTATACTTGTGATGACAGAGAAGACAGAAAGATTCAAGATGTCTGAGGATATGGTAGTTGAGGAGGGATTCAACGACTTTGGAAATAGTAGATGTCAAAGCAACAGGACCATAGGTGAGGGGCTAGTATAGTCACCCTTCTTTAAGGGTGGGATGTACCTACACATGATTCCAAGAAGAAGGAAAAATTTTGGTTTTTGAACAGAAACGGAACAGGTGAGCAAGCTCAGATGCAACTTCAGAGGCACACTGTTTCATTTCATGGGGATGGATGCCATCAGGTTCATAAGATTTATTTGTGTCCAAAAAGAGATTTCAGGGGGGACATGGGATTAGTGAGAGGATATTCAGGGGGAGAAGGAATGTTAGTCATCCAAGATAGAGTTTGAAGGAAAGGTAATACAGCACAAGCTTTTAATGATAACCTCAGGTAAAGACTAAAAAGATGTCAGTGGATGAAGAGAAGCTATTGCACTTCATTTGAATAAGAGAATGCTTTGCCTTATGGATTATGTGACCTGTTATTTTGGGCAGTGATGAATGCTGAATGGAAGTCAGAGGAAGAAAAGTTTTTCCAAGCCTGATATGCATGATCCCTTGCCTCAATGGCCTCAGAACAGGACCAGTTGAATCATGGATTAAAAGTGGTCTTCTTGGAGGAAGAGGGGATGTATGCTTCCATTTCCTCAACAATAACCTCTGCTATGCATTTGGCAGAGACAGAAGCATCATCACATAAGAGACAGTAATTTACTCAGGGAAAATCAGAAAAGAGTTTTCATTAGTCAATTTAGTCTGATTCGTTTAGGTGCCAGTATTCATGTTTAGAAGGGACTGCTTTTGGGACAGGTGCCATTGAAATAGATATATTTATGAGAGTGTGTCAGATGAACCCACTAAGATGATATTGTGTAGCTACCGCCCACAGGCTTATGGGTGAAAATCAGATCCAGAATATTAGGAAAGTGGTCACATTAGGCAGGAATATAGATGGGATGGGTGATAATTTGTTGTAGATCATTGAGAATGGAAATTTTTTCTGTTTCTGAGGATGGAGTGTTCCACTGCTTCCTTCACCATCTTGACTTTTCTGTAATTGTTGTCAATGTACATTTGCTATGGATCACTGCAGTAGGGTCAAATCTTGGCTTAGGTACTTTGTGTGCTACCTTCCTACCTCATAGCAATATCTCATTGTAGGTATTGATAGATAGGTACTCTGTTTGGGCGAAAGATGACAGCTCTTATGTGCCAGTAGTTTGTGTTTCGAGATTGGGCCATATTTCATATCCAAGTTGACTTACCTTTCAGTATCCTAGACTGAAAGTTGTGAGTTCAAGTAAATATGGTACTTCATAGTTTGTAGTTTCAGATAAATATTTCGGTAGATCATGCTTGATTTTTATTTGGCTCTTAATAATTACACTTATGTTAAGATACAGTGGAAGGGCTCTCATGTCACTCTAACTTGGTTTCAGATTGGTTTCAGATCTCAAACATGTAGCATATCTATTACATTTATGTTTTTCTCTGTAGGACCTGGAGGTTGAATGATATTCAAAAATTTTCTTTCTCTAACCTCTTTACTCATCAGTGTTAGCCATTACATTTATGTCTGCCTATAGCTTTCATTATTTGTGTAATTTTGATTCTTCCCTGTTCCATGCATCCACATTGTTACTTATATTCGTGTTTTTCAAATCAAAATTTCCTGTCATTTTACTGTTTCTATCACTTGATTTTACCCAACAGATGGATACTGCGAGTTGACCTAATTGATAAAATAATTCATAATGATACATATTCCCAGGTGTTGGGGAAAAAGGATGTGCCAGCCATACTATTGACTGGCATTCCGGATCCCCGCAGTGGGAGTGAGAGTGACCATTTTGAGTCCGTCCGCGCTCCCACTCGTTCTAGTGCGGGGGGAGGCGCTATTGAGACACAGTTTCATCCACATCAGCAGCCATTTGGAACTTATCCAGGTACACAGTAATTCTGCATTCAGTTTTGTGATTGTGTGATTGATTGATTTTTATACATGTTGAAATCTGAAGATTTGCTCTCTTGGTAGTGAGGAATAGATAAGAATTAATGGTGGGCAAGTTGATGGTTAAAGTAGTGTATTTTTGTATCAAAAAAAGTCTTGTTTTGTTACATAGATTCATGTACATTTACTGTAAAGGTAAGCTGTTTATAGATTTTAGCATTTGTAAGAGATTTTATTGAAACCACTTTATGCATAAGAGTATATTTAGTTTTTTTGTGAACTTCATGTATGTATTGCCTACATTGCTGTCTCAGCCAATTGTGTGATGTCCTGCATTAATTTTCTACTTTCAGACTTCATAAATGTTTTTGTTTTTCATTTTTGCTTTTCTTTTTTTCATATTTATCTCACTTCTTATCTCCTAGATTTTATTGTGCTAGTAGAAAGCAACTTTGCAATTATGGGATACCTGAAAGAGCTTCAGGAACTACGTATTTTGTATATGAATTTAAATTTTTTTTCATATGACTCAAATTTGATTATTTGGAGATGTGTGGTAAAACCTTGGCATGTTATTTCGTGAGCCACCTACAGGTCACTCCTACAGCACAGATGGGTTGGGATATAGCATTAGATAGGTACCAAGAAAGTTCATGTTACATCATTGTTATGCTATATTGTAATGTCAGTATCCTTGTACTTAAGGGTTAGGAACTTTTAGCCAAAAATGCACAAGTGCTGAAAACATATGCAGATACTGGAAGGAATGTACTAATTGGTACTCAAAACATTATTAATGCATTGAAAGTAATATACATTACATACAGAAACAGCTATCTTCCTGTCACACTAACATTTTGGGATTCTGGGAAAGGCTGAGTAAGATTTTTTCTGTATTCTTTATAAGTATTTGTATATTTATTAGTTCATGCATTAGATGTTACCAGACTCCACTGCTCGAGGTTGTGAGTACAGTCTTGTCAAATAAATTCTCACTGCAAAGGAGTATATATTTACCTGTAAGTGGTAGTAGTGCAGCTCTGAGCTGCAGTACTCCTTTAGGTAACACCAGGACTCTTTCATAGAAATTGATTGTGGGGTAGTTATAAACAGATAAAAAAATTCATTAGATAGAACCTCTGTCCCTGGGGATAGGGGAGAAGAATACTTCCTAAATATTCCCTGCGTGCCATAGAAGATGACTAAAAGAGGAGGGAGTTGGGGCTGGAAATCCTCCCCTCTCATTTTTAATTTTCCAAAAGAAGGAACAGAGAAGGAGCCAAGTGAGGATATTCCCTCTAAGGTTCAGTCCTCTGTTCTTAACGCTACCTTGCTAACTCGCGAAATGGCAAATGTGTATGAAAAAAAAGCTAGAACCTACTGAAGAAAGTTGTGTAGAAAACTTGTAAAATACAGTTTACCATAATTCACAGAGTAAAAGATGTATCCTTTGTACTGGAAGACAATCCGTCATCTCCCTTAACTGCAAATGTTTTAACTGTATACTACTTGAGAATGTTCTTTGTGTAATTTATTTTCGGTGTATGAATGTCAAGAACCTACTAAAGAGAATTGTATTGAAAGAATATTTAAAGAATATGCTCCACCACATCATAGGGGGTTAGGGACCAAAGGCCAAAAATACATGAATGATTCTCAAAGCTTGGTGTAATCAGTGGAAACAGTATACAGGATTGTACCAAATGACATGCTGAACATCACTCTAACAGTGAAACTAAACTAGATTACAGTTCATACTGAAAATAATTTGACAGCTACTGTGTCTGCCTCCCAATCTTGAACTGAGTCAACAGCTGACACAGACTCTGCAGACATCGGCAGCTTAGGGTGTGACAGAACCCTGAAATACGCTGGTCAAATTGTACCAGAATAACTCAGTGTATGCCATTCATATTGCCTGACTTTTATTGTATGATCTAGTAAAATAGTGTTTGATATGAATGAAATTTATAACCAAACAAAAAAATTATTATTTTGCCTTAGTGCTCTCAGCCAGATCAGTCTTCCAAACACTTACACACATTGCAATTAGCAAAATGATGATAGTCATTTCTTTTCTTTCATATATGTTTGCCATTTACTTCATTAGTCCTAAGAAAAGGTGAAGAAAATGCCTTATTAGATCACGTCTGTTCTACACTATTACATGTAATAATCCATAACTAGGCCTCAAACACCTTTCTTTGGTTTCACCTAGCTGCTTCATTTGCCTTTGTTCACTCTATCCTTTGCATGCCTTTCACTCTCCTGCATGTTCATTCCCCTAGCACTCAAACTTTTTTTTTTCACTCCATCCTTTTATCTCCAGTTTCGTCTCCCCCTTCTTATCTCCACCTCGGATACATATATCCACTTTGTCAACCTTTCTTCACTCATTCTTTCCATGTGTCCAAATCATTTCAGCACCATTTCTGTCTTATGAAATGAAAGATCATGAAAGAATAATGAAACAACAAAGAAACACATATGAGCCTTAACCGGAGATAGATAAAAAAGAATGTGTTATTAGCATATTGGTAGCATATTAGTAAGTGCTTAAAACAGCATGATACAGCATTTCCTGAGGTGATGACCTCACCTCCTCATTCAAGTAGTGTTTTTGTGCACCTTTTTTTCTTTTTTTGTTATTAATGTTGAAGGCTCCTGTCATGGACAAAATTCCACATGAAGGCTGGACACAAATTGAGTTATAGAGAGAATTATGAAACAGAGAAAGATAAGACAAAGGAAAGTATTTACAATTATTGAGAAAGTGAAAAACTTGTCTTTTAAAATGTGCCAGTTCATAGTTATTGGGAAAGACATGAGAAGGTAGAGAGTTCCAAAGCTATGACATATAGGGAAAGAAGCAGGTATCAAAATGGCCCACCCTTGAGTTGTTGATGGCCACACAATGTTCATGTGACATAGCAGCTTGCTGAGTATTGCGTAGTCTAGCGAGTGGTGTGGGCACACAAGCAGCTGGCTCTGTGGAGCAAAAACCAAAGTAATACCTATAGAAGGAAAGTGAACAAACATTGCGACGTAGGGCAAGGGGATTGAGTTTGGAAATTAGCTTGGGACAGTTTATAAGGTAGACTGCTTTTGACACAACTCTGTCAGTTAAGGATGCAGAGCTAGAACCACCCCAAATGTGAGAGCAGTTCTCCATACAAGGATGAATCAGTCCCCTGTGTAAATGGAGCAGCTGTTCAGAAGTTGCGACATCTGTACAAGACGTCCAGTTTCTTAGAGGCAGACCTAGCTATTCCTGTAATGTGGTGTTTCCAAGATAGAGTGGAACGGTGGAACCATGAATTGGATGAAGAGGTCATCGTGGAGGAAGAAGGGATAAGTGCTTCCATTTTCTCAAGAATAGCCTTTGCTATGCATTTGGCAGAGACAGAAGCTTCACCACATAAGAGACAGTAATTTACCCCAGGAAAGTCAGAAAAGACGTCACGTAAATTATTCCAGTCAGCTTTTTTCAGGTGCTAGTGCTTAAAAGGGGCTTCTAGAGGGGGAGGTGCCATTAGAATAGGTACATTTATGAGAGTGTGATCAGATGAGGCAATTAGGGTTGAGATTGTTTATTTACAGGGGGATGGACTAGAGGTGAAAAACAAATTTAGAATATTAGGAGAGTGGTCATAGCAGTTAGGAATATGGGAAGGATGGGAAATAATTTGCTCTAAATCATTGAGCGTGGAGAATGAGGACTTCAGTTCCTCCACCTTCCGTATTGTAGAAATTCAACCATTCCCTATGGTGAATGTTGACATCCCCAAGGTAGAGGACTTTGGCTTGTACATGAGAGGATGTCACAGTCTCGTGGCAGAAGTTTAGATAGTTGAAGAAGGATATTTAATTCATAGAATTAGGAGAGTAATAGGCAAAACAGAGGAAAAGTGTGGAAGTAGGAAGACAGATCTCGAGCCACATAAGATCAAAGTTTGGAGATTCAAGGATGAAGCCCACCTTGATCCGCAAGTCTTCATTGCCTCTGTTCAAATGTTTATGTGATTTCATTATAATATTTGTTGTGATAATGTTAAATGCATTTATAAGTTTATCATTATTGATCTTGGCTCATACTTAAAATTACTATAATTATAGATGATACATGAATGATGATACCATGATTGATAACATCATTTATTATCTATTGTACTCCAGTATATACATAGAAACATGCACAAAAGAAAAAATATATATGTGAAATGGTGACAGATTTCAACCAAGTGATCTCGACCCCGTTATATTATTAGTTTGACTGTTGTTGTGTGTGTACGACATGATGGTTGATAGCTTTATTGATGAACTACATTTATGTATTTTTCCATAACGCATAGGGAATATGTAAAAGTATGTATTGTGCCAAAACTTATAATTAAAAGTTTAATGGAATTGATAAACTGACTGATGCCATAAATATGATTTGGTTACTGCTGTTTATATAGATGGTACAATAAACCATAAATGACACAAAGATATGCATGAAAGTGATGAGAATTAAATAATATGCATTTATACAGTTATGGAAGTGACTCTTGAAAGTGATAAACATGAAATATATTAAATGAAAGTGTTTTAGTTAATAACAGTATTCCTATCAACCAAGGAGGGAAGATATAACACTTATATTGATTTTATATTAACTACATATCAAGTTGCTGATGTAGTATGTTGATATTGAAAATATTTAAAAAAAAAAAAAAAAAAAAAAATATATATATATATATATATATATATATATATATATATATATATATATATATATATATATATATATATATATATATATATATGTTATCCCTGGTAGAAGATGTGTGGATCAGGTGTTTGCTTTGAAGAATGTATGTGAGAAATACTTAGAAAAGCAAATGGATTTGTATGTAGCATTTATGGATCTGGAGAAGGCATATGATAGAGTTGATAGAGATGCCCTATGGAAGGTATTAAGAATATATGGTGTGGGAGGCAAGTTGTTAGAAGCAGTGAAAAGTTTTTATCGAGGATGTAAGGCATGTGTACGTGTAGGAAGAGAGGAAAGTGATTGGTTCTCAGTGAATGTAGGTTTGCGGCAGGGGTGTGTGAAGTCTCCATGGTTGTTTAATTTGTTTATGGATGGGGTTGTTAGGGAGGTGAATGCAAGAGTTTTGGAAAGAGGGGCAAGTATGAAGTCTGTTGTGGATGAGAGAGCTTGGGAAGTGAGTCAGTTGTTGTTTGCTGATGATACAGCGCTGGTGGCTGATTCATGTGAGAAACTGCAGAAGCTGGTGACTGAGCTTGGTAGTGTGTGAAAGAAGAAAGTTAAGAGTAAATGTGAATAAGAGTAAGGTTATTAGGTACAGTAGGGTTGAGGGTCAAGTCAATTGGGAGGTAAGTTTGAATGGAGAAAAACTGGAGGAAGTAAAGTGTTTTAGATATCTGGGAGTGGATCTGGCAGCGGAAGGAACCATGGAAGCGGAAGTGGATCATAGGGTGAGGGAGGGGGCGAAAATCCTGGGAGCCTTGAAGAATGTGTGGAAGTCGAGAACATTATCTCGGAAAGCAAAAATGGGTATGTTTGGAGGAATAGTGGTTCCAACAATGTTGTATGGTTGCAAGGCGTGGGCTATGGATAGAGTTGTGCGCAGGAGGGTGGATGTGCTGGAAATGAGATGTTTGAGGACAATGTGTGGTGTAAGGTGGTTTGATCGAGTAAGTAACGTAAGGGTAAGAGAGATGTGTGGAAATAAAAAGAGCGTGGTTGAGAGAGCAGAAGAGGGTGTTTTGAAATGGTTTGGGCACATGGAGAGAATGAGTGAGGAAAGATTGACCAAGAGGATATATGTGTCGGAGGTGGAGGGAACGAGGAGAAGTGGGAGACCAAATTTTAGGTGGAAAGATGGAGTGAAAAAGATTTTGTGTGATCGGGGCCTGAACATGCAGGAGGGTGAAAGGAGGGCAAGGAATAGAGTGAATTGGATCGATGTGGTATACCGGGGTTGACGTGCTGCCAGTGGATTGAATCAGGGCATGTGAAGCGTCTGGGGTAAACCATGGAAAGCTGTGTAGGTATGTATATTTGCGTGTGTGGACGTGCATGTATATACATGTGTATGGGGGTGGGTTGGGCCATTTCTTTCGTCTGTTTCCTTGCGCTACCTCGCAAACGCGGGAGACAGCGACAAAGCAAAAAAAAAAGAATTAAGATTATATAATGGGGACTTAATTCTGATTCCATTACATAGTCCACCTTGCTTTTTCAGGTGTAGTAAAATGATAAGTTCTGAACCCAAGAACAATCCTGGGGATGGTAAGTTATCAAGAGGGAATTAAGTTATTGATTTATGATTCAACAAAACTTTTCTATTTTACATTTTACTCATGTAAGATTATGACTTCTATTGCTGGATACAGGGAAGAAGGAAAACTTTAAAGTGAATGAATCATTGATAAAGATATCAGCTATCAATCCATCAGTCAGTCATATAAACACTAAAGCTGGGTTGAGATCTTTCATCTTTTCATCTTTTTCCCCATGCAGGAGTTCCAGAAGGAAACAGGCATCAGAGATATAGATATATAGATAGAGGATTATAGTAATAATAAGGATGGACTGAGAACTTGGAGCTACATAAATATCTTCAGAAGTAATAGCATAACAAGGTGGACTCTCCTTGTATGAGAAGCAAGTGCACCAATATTGTACATGAACCAGGTGACACCACTTGCAGGGAAGACATGTCAGCACAATACTATTTCTAGCTTTTAACACTATGTTACCAATATGCTAGCACCAAAGATTCTTTATTCTTCCTTGATTAAGCTAAGACTTATTTCACCTGTTTCTTGTTTTATTATTCTTACATGATGTTCTTTATCCCTGGGGATAGAGGAGAAAAAAGAAAAAGCGTGACTTAGAAGGCGATTAAGAGTGGCTTGAGATCCTGTATTACTTTCCAAAAGAAGGAACAGAGCAAGGAGCCAAGTGAGGAATTTTCCCACTAAGGCTCTGACTTCTGTTCTTTACACTACCTTGCTAATGCGGGAAATGGCAAGCATGTATATGAAAAAAAAAGTTGTTCTTCATTTCATAAGAGAGAAATTAGTCTTTAGCTTTACTTTTTTATTTCACTGCTGAAGATGTGTGTTGTTGTTTGGGAAACTAATCTGGTGAGAGTTGTAAGGCAAAATATTTTATTTTACTTGATAACATTGGGTTATTTTGGCTACTTTTGGCCAATTTTATTGGCACTTTAAGATACATTGCCTGAATGGTTGCCCCCCCAAAAAGGCTTTCCTTGTTGATTCACTTTTCAGAGTGATGTTGCAGTTGCTGTTATCATTAACCCCATAACAGGGAGCAAGTGCTGAAGTGCCAGACCCACGCTCAAGTTCATCCTCCAAGTTAAAGGTTTTCCTTACACTCTTAGCAGGTTCTTTTATAGTAGGGGTACTTGCCAGATGCTTAGGCTAATTGATGATTGGTATGCTTGGGCACAAGTATAGAATTATACGAGTGGTAAGCGGTATGTTCTTACTCAGTGAATGCTAGCAGAAAACTGAAGTGGTGGTCAGCGTGGCATGAGCAGCATCAGCGCCGCACTACCACCAAAACTATGCCTTGCTTGCTCAGTCATACACCCTGTTAAAAGCAAATAAGTGCTAAAAAAAGAGTTAAAGAAAAGATCATTCAGAACAATCACTGGCTGCCTAGCAAGCTCAAACATTCAGCACCTGCATTATGAGATATTTTCAGTACAGTCTGCCTTCAGTATGCTTGGCACCCGGCCCTTTGCTACAGCCCTTGAACCCTCCCACCCAAACTGCCCCAAGTAGAACTTAGAAGTTTACTCCTGCTTCACACTTCAGCAGTCTGTATATGCAGATCCCCTCCTCAGCAAAAGTGGTGTTGACAAAACATGTACACCCTAATGATAAAACAAGCAGTAAACAGTTGCCCTCCCATTTCAGTCTTAATTTCCACTCACCAGACAAACATCCATCTGAGACTGCATTCTTCATTCATGCATGAGATATGCTTTGTCATCAGGGTTCTGGATACCACTTATATCTTTGACATTATAAACACAATATGTAAGACCTTTAATGCCCAAATTTTGAATTCCGTTGCGAAGATACTGAACATTTACTTCTCCATTGTCCTGCATTTACTCCACATAGAGATGTGTACAACACCACACTTGACCTGTGGCTGTGCTCATTGTACATAGCCATTTTCCTGAGTACTTGAGGTGCCCAATATAAAGGGGACCCAGACCAGGATGTTTTTTTCTATAACTGTGTATATATTTTCTATAACTAATTGACTCCCATTTTCATGAAGTGGTGCCAGAAGCAGACAAACTGTTGCCTCATCTGCACAAATCTAGCGGTGTATAATGTGCCAAATTCAGAGTCTACCATCCACAACCAAGGTTTCATTTGTTATACCCCTTATGTGTAACATAACATAACTCAGTTGTTTCTATGCAGTGCATGACCTATTTTAGTGAATCTTTAGGCTCAGAAACCCAAAACTTTCTATACTTCCTTCCTTACACTACTCATTGTAACACCTTTCAACAAGGAAGAAGCAGTTATTTAGTCAGCAAGAATACCATGGTATATACCAAAAAGATTATTTATTCATATTTATTTCTTTATTATATTTTTGCCGCTGTCTCCCACGTTACCAAGGTAGCGCAAGGAAACAGACGAAAGAATGGCCCAACCCACCCACACACACATGTATATACATACACCTCCACACATGCACATATACATACCTATACATTTCAACATATATGTATATATACATACACAGACATACATATATACACATGTACATAGTTCATACTTGCTGCCTTTATTCATTCCCGTCGCCACCCCGCCACACACGAAATGACAACCTCCTCCCCCCTGCACATGTGCGAGGTAGCGCTAGGAAAAGACAACAAAGGCCACATTCGTTCACACTCAGTCTCTAGCTGTCATGTATAATGCACTGAAACCACAGCTCCCTTTCCACATCCAGGCCCCACAAAACTTTCCATGGTTTACCCCAGATGCTTCACATGCCCTGGTTCAATCCATTGACAGCACATCGACCCTGGTATGCCACATCGTTGCTTGCATGCCTTTCCCCCCTCCTGCATGTTCAAGCCCCAATCACTCAAAATCTTTTTCATTCCATCCTTCCACCTCCAGTTTGGTCTCCCACTTCTCCTCGTTCCCTCCACCTCTGACACATATATCCTCTTTGTCAATCTTTCCTCTCTCATTCTCTCCATGTGACCAAACCATTTCAAAACACCTTCTCCTGCTCTCTCAACCACACTCTTTTTATTACCACACATTCTCTTACCCTTTCATTACTTACTTGATCAAACCAAAAAGATATCAGACAAAAATATAAGAGAGCTGTAGGTAAACTAGTATTATATAGTGTGCTACCGGGAGAAATATGAAATGTGCATGGAACTGCTACTGAAAAATTTAAAAGAAAATTTAGTATATAGTTGAAGTCTTTCCCAGATAAACCTAAAATTGATAACTGCAGAAAGAGCCTAGTGGTAGAGATAAACAGTATTAGTCACGAAGCAACATGTTCAGCTAGTGCTAGCCCTGCCTCTTCGCAAAATTTTGTCATGGGTAATCCTTGGTTATTATTCTCTCTGGCTCCCTTCACATCAAGCACTTAGCTCCACATAGCTCCTCATTGTTAGTCTCCCTTCAGCTGTCTTCGTCATACAGTGAAACATTTCTGTACTCCCAGCTCAACCATCTCGCTCATACTACACCCACTACCACACCTATTTCTGGCAGTGTCCCTTCACACACAAAAGTATACATCTCGCCATCTGTCTTCTTCAGGAACTTCATTTCCAACACCCACCTTTACATGCATTCAGGCCACTCACCATCAGCCATGCACATATTAAATAGCCAGATCAACCCTTTAACAATACTGTCAACACCTTTCATGGGGAACTCAACTTGAGTCTGATCCATATCCAGTGCTTTGCCATATTTCATCCTGTGCAAGGCTTCCATTATCTTCTTTGAGTTACCCATTCCATTTATCATGACTCACTATGCATCCTGCTTCATTCCAAATACATCATAGCTGTTATCCCATCATCTAACACATTCAGTAGTCCTTGAAAATACTTGTGTCCTTTTCACATATTTTTTTGGCTGTTATCACTTTCTCATCCAACGACCTCATTGCTCCCACTATTTATCCTCATTTCTCTTGACATTTTACATCTCTCTCCATAATATTAGTTTTTAGGTTTCATAGCTTTTTCTTGAATTACTCCCAGTCACTTGCTTTTCTTCCCTGCAGTTACTGATCAAACACCCTCTCCTTACAATTTTACTTTCTCATTCCACTTCTGCACACCTTACAATTCATCATCACACTTGATCACTGTCCACTAAATATCTTCCATCTTTTATCCAGTTCCCTTGTTACTTGCATCCTTTGTTGTTTGCTTAATTGCATGCAGACCCATCTCATGCTTACTTACTTTCACCATCTTTTTCATATATATTTCACTTCTTTCTTTCAAGCCACCACCAGCTTTTAGTTTTGTTTCCACCAAAAGAATTATGAGAGATTCCACTTTCCATCTTTTTCAGCACATTCACATTCACATCTTAATAATGTTGAGGGAATGAAGAATAAGTTCAGGTATTTTAAAATCAGAAGTGGTGCACAATAATGCTGTTATAGGATTAAGAACAATGTAAATGTTGGAAGTGGACTTTAGGAGATAGATTTTATGAAGCAGCACAAATGATTGGTTTAAGGTTTTAACATGAGATTGTGTTTTCGTGAAAAACTAATTACAAAAAGGTGCAGAGAGTGCAGACTGACTACACCTTTAGTAGATGTGGGAAAGGCTTATGACAATGGATGTATTTGGAATATGGAGTACATTAAGCCCATATGGTGTGAAAGGAAGATTATAACCGGGGTTGGAAGGATTCTTTAGAGACTGGTTTAAGTTGTCCATTATTTGATTCAAGGTCAGTTAATAATAGAATGTTATGGTTGTGAGTCAGATTATACAATAATGACATGATCTGATGATTGCAAGCAGTATTGAAGGAGGAATACAACTTACAGTGTGAATAAACTTCATTGTTGCTGTATCCTGGTGTTGTACCATTTTACTTGGTAAATAAATTCAAGAACTTGACATTAGTGAAGAAGTTCAGAAAAATTATTGAAAACAATTATAATTTGAAAGAGAGATGTTTTTATTCAAACATAATCAGAAATATTTTTATTTTAAACAAGAATATGTCTTGGAATTATGTATTATGAATATGTTTCTGAGGTAAACAGGTGGGTGAAGTACTTAAAGAAGGATTTCAGCATGTTTATTTATGTTGAAGGGACTTAGGAGAAAGTGTTTTGGGAAGAAAGACATTAGTATGAAATCATACTTTGAGGGGATTTTATTTTTCAAAAAAGGTGATTAGGAGTTATCCTGTGATGTTGTTTAGAATGAGGATATACAGAGTAGAAATATGAAAGAACAAGTGTGATGACCTTGTGTGAACATATGAAGAGTACAGATTTGATTTGATAAAGATTGTGTACAGATGAGGTTTGTAACAGGAAGAATGAAGGCAACTCAGGGTGACATGGAAAGATGAAATAACTGAACAAATTTGAGAAGGACAGATGTGGGGTAGATAGCGGTGTCAGAAGCCTTGGGGTCTAACGAAGGTTTTTGCATGGGGTTTTTAGTGATTTTGAGAGAGGCTGAATTCAGCTGTACTTGTGTATTTAGTCATTCTTCTTTTTTATGCTTCATTTATTGTTTTCAGTAATGCTAAAATGTAATTATATGTTTATTGTCACTTTTATTTTTAAGTCATACACTAATATTGTTTAACATTTTTAGGGAACACTAGTCCAAGTCTAGTGTTGGTAGGTGCTGCTGTGGTTTGCCTTTTGGGGTTACTTGTACCTACTGAGGGTGATCAAACCCCAACAAGAGTCCCATCCTACCTTCACCTACACTCCAACATCAAAATTGTCATTGCCTATGTCTTAGGTAAGGTCTGATAACATTTTGTTGACTTTTTATCATCTTGAATATTTTTTCTACATGATTTGCTCCTAATGAATGTGAAAAATATTTTTAAGCTTATGAGGATATCTCTCTTAAGATAGAATGTGTGAGAAATATATTCTTTAAGATAGGTGTGAGAAATATACAGAGTATGAAGAAATATTTATAAAGAGACACGGATGAGAGCCTAATGAGATGGTATGACGATGAAGGATGTTAGAATCTGTGGCATTTTGGTTGAAGATTTTTTTTTTTTTTTTTTTTTTTTTATACCTCGTCGCTGTCTCCCGCGTTTGCGAGGTAGCGCAAGGAAACAGACGAAAGAAATGGCCCAACCCCCCCCCATACACATGTACATACATACGTCCACACACGCAAATATACATACCTACACAGCTTTCCATGGTTTACCCCGGACGCTTCACATGCCTTGATTCAATCCACTGACAGCACGTCAACCCCTGTATACCACATCGCTCCAATTCACTCTATTCCTTGCCCTCCTTTCACCCTCCTGCATGTTCAGGCCCCGATCACACAAAATCCTTTTCACTCCATCTTTCCACCTCCAATTTGGTCTCCCTCTTCTCCTCGTTCCCTCCACCTCCGACACATATATCCTCTTGGTCAATCTTTCCTCACTCATTCTCTCCATGTGCCCAAACCACTTCAAAACACCCTCTTCTGCTCTCTCAACCACGCTCTTTTTATTTCCACACATCTCTCTTACCCTTACGTTACTTACTCGATCAAACCACCTCACACCACACATTGTCCTCAAACATCTCATTTCCAGCACATCCATCCTCCTGCGCACAACTCTATCCATAGCCCACGCCTCGCAACCATACAACATTGTTGGAACCACTATTCCTTCAAACATACCCATTTTTGCTTTCCGGGATAATGTTCTCGACTTCCACACATTTTTCAAGGCTCCCAAAATTTTTGCCCCCTCCCCCACCCTATGATCCACTTCCGCTTCCATGGTTCCATCCGCTGACAGATCCACTCCCAGATATCTAAAACACTTCACTTCCTCCAGTTTTTCTCCATTCAAACTCACCTCCCAATTGACTTGACCCTCAACCCTACTGTACCTAATAACCTTGCTCTTATTCACATTTACTCTTAACTTTCTTCTTCCACACACTTTACCAAACTCAGTCACCAGCTTCTGCAGTTTCTCACATGAATCCGCCACCAGCGCTGTATCATCAGCGAACAACAACTGACTCACTTCCCAAGCTCTCTCATCCCCAACAGACTTCATACTTGCCCCTCTTTCCAAGACTCTTGCATTTACCTCCCTAACAACCCCATCCATAAACAAATTAAACAACCATGGAGACATCACACACCCCTGCCGCAAACCTACATTCACTGAGAACCAATCACTTTCCTCTCTTCCTACACGTACACATGCCTTACATCCTCGATAAAAACTTTTCACTGCTTCTAACAACTTGCCTCCCACACCATATATTCTTAATACCTTCCACAGAGCATCTCTATCAACTCTATCATATGCCTTCTCCAGATCCATAAATGCTACATACAAATCCATTTGCTTTTCTAAGTATTTCTCACATACATTCTTCAAAGCAAACACCTGATCCACACATCCTCTACCACTTCTGAAACCACACTGCTCTTCCCCAATCTGATGCTCTGTACATGCCTTCACCCTCTCAATCAATACCCTCCCATATAATTTACCAGGAATACTCAACAAACTTATACCTCTGTAATTTGAGCACTCACTCTTATCCCCTTTGCCTTTGTACAATGGCACTATGCACGCATCCCGCCAATCCTCAGGCACCTCACCATGAGTCATACATACATTAAATAACCTTACCAACCAGTCAACAATACAGTCACCCCCTTTTTTTATAAATTCCACTGCAATACCATCCAAACCTGCTGCCTTGCCGGCTTTCATCTTCCGCAAAGCTTTTACTACCTCTTCTCTGTTTACCAAATCATTTTCCCTAACCCTCTCACTTTGCACACCACCTCGACCAAAACACCCTATATCTGCCACTCTGTCATCAGACACATTCAACAAACCTTCAAAATACTCATTCCATCTCCTTCTCACATCACCACTACTTGTTATCACCTCCCCATTTACGCCCTTCACTGAAGTTCCCATTTGCTCCCTTGTCTTACGCACCCTATTTACCTCCTTCCAGAACATCTTTTTATTCTCCCTAAAATTTACTGATAGTCTCTCACCCCAACTCTCATTTGCCCTTTTTTTCACCTCTTGCACCTTTCTCTTGACCTCTTGTCTCTTTCTTTTATACTTCTCCCACTCAATTGCATTTTTTCCCTGCAAAAATCGTCCAAATGCCTCCCTCTTCTCTTTCACTAATACTCTTACTTCTTCATCCCACCACTCACTACCCTTTCTAAACAGCCCACCTCCCACTCTTCTCATGCCACAAGCATCTTTTGCGCAATCCATCACTGATTCCCTAAATACATCCCATTCCTCCCCCACTCCCCTTACTTCCATTGTTCTCACCTTTTTCCATTCTGTACACAGTCTCTCCTGATACTTCCTCACACAGGTCTCCTTCCCAAGCTCACTTACTCTCACCACCTTCTTCACCCCAACATTCACTCTTCTTTTCTGAAAACCCATACTAATCTTCACCTTAGCCTCCACAAGATAATGATCAGACATCCCTCCAGTTGCACCTCTCAGCACATTGACATCCAAAAGTCTCTCTTTCGCACGCCTGTCAATTAACACGTAATCCAATAACGCTCTCTGGCCATCTCTCCTACTTACATAAGTATACTTATGTATATCTCGCTTTTTAAACCAGGTATTCCCAATCATCAGTCCTTTTTCAGCACATAAATCTACAAGCTCTTCACCATTTCCATTTACAACACTGAACACCCCATGCATACCAATTATTCCCTCAACTGCCACATTACTCACCTTTGCATTCAAATCACCCATCACTATAACCCGGTCTCGTGCATCAAAACCGCTAACACACTCATTTAGCTGCTCCCAAAACACTTGCCTCTCATGATCTTTCTTCTCATGCCCAGGTGCATATGCACCAATAATCACCCACCTCTCTCCATCAACTTTCAATTTTACCCATATTAATCGAGAATTTACTTTCTTACATTCTATCACATACTCCCACAACTCCTGTTTCAGGAGTATTGCTACTCCTTCCCTTGCTCTTGTCCTCTCACTAACCCCTGACTTCACTCCCCAGACATTTCCAAACCACTCTTCCCCTTTACCCTTTAGCTTCGTTTCACTCAGAGCCAAAACATCCAGGTTCCTTTCCTCAAACATACTACCTATCTCTCCTTTTTTCACATCTTGGTTACATCCACACACATTTAGGCACCCCACTCTGAGCCTTCGAGGAGGATGAGCACTCCCCGCGTGACTCCTTCTTCTGTTTCCCATTTTAGAAAGTTAATACAAGGAGGGGAGGATTTCTGGCCCCCCGCTCCCGTCCCCTCTAGTCGCTTTCTACGACACGCGAGGAATACGTGGGAAGTATTCTTTCACCCCTATCCCCAGGGATAATATACATATATATATATATACACACACACACACACACACACACACACACACACACATACGCACATACACACACACACACACATACATATATATACATATGAAAAATGTAAGAAACAATTTAGAAAACAAACTTTTAGCTTGAAAAGAATGAAAAAAATGAACGTCACATAATGGATCAACCTCTGGCTATGGAAAAGGAAATGTACAATTTATTCACACAAACGTCAATAGCAGTTCTCATCAATTTCACCAATGAATCAATAAGCTTCAATGTCTAAGCTACATTCTTCTCCAACTTCACTATTTTCTTGTCAAAACACCATGCATGAAAACTATCACTCCAGTAACACAACTGTTCAGCGTTCGTCTTTCCTTCGACCAATGGTGACGGGAAGGGTTGATCCGGACTAGGACGTTGGGCACAGTCACGAACTGGAACTCTGCATGTCGTTAGGGAGGTGGCTGAACCTCCTTGAAGAAGGACGCGTCTGCTCTGTACAGCTCTGGGCAACACGGTCGACACATTCTCCTATGATGCCACACCTTCAACGATTTTCCTGCCCTCAGTGTAGCCAGGACTTCACTTAAGACCTTCAATCAGCAGTTAATGGGTTGTTCTCTCATCTCCATACACAAGTCCTAAATATGGTGTAGATGATAAGCACGTTACCCGCTACACCCAGGAGGAGCGTCATCATGTACACAGTGAGTGGGGGCAGGAGTTCGTCCCAGTAATACGTGCTGAACGACTCGCCGATGTCGTAGTCGTACACCTCCTCCCCGTGGGCGTGGCCCCGCGTCGCGTTGCCCTCGTAGGCGGGGAAGCCAGCGTCCCCGCCCGGGTCCGGGAGCGGGCCCCGCGGGTACCCTTCCCCCGTTTTCTCCGGGTTCATCAGGGGTGCCATGGTGGTGGTGGTCGTTTTCTTCGATGTGTGTGTGTGTGTGTGTGTGTGTGTGTGTGTGTGTGTGTGTGTGTGTGTCTCACTTCCCGTTTTCCTTGAGAGAGAAGGGAGACTCGCTTCTTTCTTTCTTTCTTCCTGGTTGAAGATACAGGAAGAAAAAGAGTACAGACAAGATGGGCATGTAATGAATGAGTTGTAGATAGCTAGAGATAGGTTAGATAAAGATGTCAGGGATTTTGTTATTTACTGTATTTAGTACAGACATCTTTATGTGAAAGAGGGAGTTTAAATGGAGATGATATTCTTATGTGAAGGACCGTCTCAGAACAGTGGTTCCCAGTCATGGATTTGTAACCCATGTGGGTGTGCTTGGCAATTTTGCAGGTGTCATTAGGTTGTCTTAACAATGCTAGGCAACATCATCTATCACACTGACCTTTATAGAATCTTCAAAGATGGCTTTAATTAGTATAAGTGTTTTGTGGTTTTTATATTCACAAAATATTGTAGATGTTTGCTTTTATGAACAGCTATGAATGATTCATTACCCCCCCCCCCCCCCACACACACACACACACACACACACACACACACACGAGTCTGTTTATGAGAGGGACTTTGGAGTCGACATCAGCCCTAACCTGCCAGAGTCCAGCATTAGGGGAATAGTAAATGGAGGGTTATACTTTTGTGGCAAATACTAGAATAGCTTTCAAGTATATGGATAAGGAAATGTTTAGCAGGCTGTTCATATCCTACATAGGGCCAATATTAGAGTATGGTCCTCAGGTTTGTTGATTGTTGAGTTACAGAGGAGTGAGGGCTGACCTGATCACAACCTTTAAGTTTTTAAAACACATATAACTTATTCTTACTAGTATGAAGGAGCACTGTCAAACCTGTAGCACTGCATGAACCAAAAAAGTTAGAGGACAGTAAAGGAAAGCAGTTCAATTAATCTAATTTAGTCCACACATCAGACCAGTAGCATCATTTAAGTTGAACCCTCTATCATGCTGTATAGTTACTTAATTTTTCTCTTTTTTGATTCGATATTAGCAAGAAATGGATTCACATATGGGAGAGTAGGAGGACCTAGCAGTTGACAAGTTTCACAAAAAGATTGTAAGAGAAAGGGATAAAACATCAAAGAAAATCTTTTTGAGATGTTTGAAATAAAAAACACAGAGATTAAGTAAAGAAACTAAAGAATTAGTGTTGAGATCATGAGAGGTGTCATTAGATTAGAAAGGAACTCGGGGAATTAAAAGGTAGAATAATTGATTATAAATACATATTTACAGCACCTGAGGGGTTTGGTAAAGTATGTAACCAGAGCAAATAAAGTAGAATGATTAAGGATCATGAAGGATGGGGTGGGTTGAGAATTGTGGGCAGGAAGGTACAATTTCTGGAGCTGGTCAACAGACTCGGAGTGTGTTGAACATTGTAGTTGGACAGGAACCTGGGGACACTGGAGCTGAGGTGTCCAGGGCATTGAATAAAGTTATAAAGGGAATAGAATTATATACTATTAGAGACAGAACAATTAACAAAATTTATGGGTCTGTAAATTAAAAGTTCAGAAAAGTGCTGGCCATTCAAGATCAGTTCTTGTTAGCAGAAAAGATTATAGAGAAAGCCAGGGGCACAGACATGTATTTAGAGGAAAGTGAAAAGAAAGAAGAAATACTCATTTAAGGGTTACTGGAGATAATAGATGGACTTGATGCATGTTCTGTGATAAAGAAAAGAATTGGTGGTTATAATTAAGTCATAAAGGGACAACCAATTATGGTTATGTTTTATTTGGATTCATCTAACCAGGACATACTTAGGAAGGCTTAGAAACGTTAAAATAAGGTGGAGTTCATTGGAATATTCATCAAGCATGATTGACCAAGAGAAGAGGGGGGAAAACAAAGATTATAGTCAGAAGGTGAAAAGTGGAAAATGCCAAATGAGGTAAGAGAACAGACAATCCCACTTGGCATTGCAGAAAGGTCAGGAATGCTAGGTGATGGTTATTTACGTTTGACAAAGTATTGTTGGCAAATGCTCATTGATTGATAGTAAATAATAAAGAGCTAGAATTTAAGAATCTTATAAGAGAAAGTGCACTTTATATTTTTGGAGTTATGGAAACAAAACTTGCTCATGAGACAAGATCTCACCTTTTATGTCGAGAGGAGATACATGATAGTAAAGGAAGGGGAAGAGTAGACAAAGGAGGAAGAGAATTTGCACTCTTAATTAGATGTATCCTTAAGTTTCAGGAAACAGTAGTAGATGGCTCATTCAGATAAAATATAAACAGAAGAAGAACTGTAGGAAAGAAGTGCATAATGGCATTAATACTTGATAATACTCAGAACAAAATGTCATATGTGATACGCCACTTGGAAAAAGTGAGTATGTAATGTTCAGGTTGGATTATTTGGTAAGCACAGAAGTTAAAAGAGCAGAAATGAAACAGGACTTGAAGAGGAAATGTTATCCTAGAAGCTACACAGACCTCACCACTATCAGAAAATAATTGTCAGTTAAAGAGCCACTAATCAGGCTAAGGAACTTAACGGGAAGAATTGGAGAGGATGCTACTTCAAAGTGTTTGAAGAGGCATAAGAGCTTTTTAGAATGTGGGATGTAGCTTTTTAGAATGTGGGATGTTCTTGTCAGTCATTTGTAAAAGTGATAACCATTTTGTCCTTTAAAAGGAAAGCAACCCTAAGAAACAAAAAACCTGAAAACCAAATTGTAGCTCTCACCAAAAAAAAAAATTAAAAGGAAATTGTAATATCTTGAAAACAATAGACTCCAAAACAAAAAAGTGCTCTAAAAAAAACTTGAATATTGAGTCCTCAAAAATGGAGAATTATTGTACACCCTGCACATTAGTCTCTGTTTCTGGTCTTTTTCACTGACACAAACAGCCATAAAAAGGACTCAATGGGCTATTGCTGCTTCCCCTCCTTTGTATTCCTTTGTACTTCCTTTTGTACTGCTGTATTTATTCTGAACTATGTTATCACCTGCCTTACGTCTTTCATAGCCACACCCCCCTAAAAGATGTTTATCTATGTGCCATAAGCTAATATAAAAACTTTGCACATCCATATGTTGGATTCCATGTGGTAGAGTCTAACATAAATACTCTGCACATCTATGAGTTGGAGGTTTTGTGTTTTTTACCAAGATAAATGTCTTAAAGGTGTGTCTGTTATTGGTGTCGGGTAAAGGTACATAACATGTGTGTACCATTTCATGAGACTCAGGGTTTTAGGAAGAGTTAAATAATCAACCTCTGTCCCATTGTAAATGCCTTCACCATATTAGTAACAAAACGAGTGTATCCTGAGATTTCTTTGAGGATCAGAAAATGGATGCAAGTCTAGAGAGATTACTTTTAGAGATGAGATGAATTAGGCTCAGGATCCATAACCCATCTGACTCACCCACTAATGATTTGTAATTTGATGAAAATGGTTACTAAAGGCTGTTCGAGTAGTAGAGCCTTGAAATCTTTTGGCAGACTTCTGTTAATGTGGGGTATTGGCCTCCAACTATCATTGTATGAATATTAGCTTTTATTCAGGTTATTGTCCTGTATGTCATATTAGGTATGATGGATTTTTACCATTTACTGTTTTGCTCAGATCTTAAAATAAGCTTTGGGGCTCATGTATTATAGACTTTTGTCAATTTTATTCTTATTTGTAGAAAGCCTAACTCCTTGGTATCTTTACAGGACTCTTGACTTATGCTATCTTAAGAGCAGGGTAAACTGGATCCAAAATGAAGAATTGGGGAAACGAAAATATTTTGATGTGGCTTCCTTGCATATTATTCCATACCCAATGCCTTCAAATGAAACTCTTGAGAAAATCACTGTGGGGTTTACATGGTAAAGTTCTTTCATCAATGTAATGTAGTCTATTTTGTATGTCTCAACAAGTCTGTATGTTGTAAGGTTTAGCATAGTAAAATTTTTATATATTTATTGAGACTGTATGTAAGGACATAAGGAATTTGCGAAGTTTGTCTGTTCTTGTATTAGGCTCTAGTGATGAGAATACAGAATGCCTGAAACTTAGTCACTAGTATTACTGTGTATAAATGAATATGCTTTTTTGCTCAGAATTTACCTCTGATATGCTGTACAATCTTGATTTTGTCTTGTTTTGTGTTGCTGTACTTTATTAGACATAATTTGTTTCATGTCAAGGATCCCTCTCTTTTATAGCTAATTACTTGATATTCAGGAGGTTAAAGAACATAAAAGACAGTTAAGTAAATAAGAGAATGGATGAGAGCGGTTTCCTTTTTTTGTTCAATTACCAGTGTCTTCCTAGGCTTATCTTGAGAGACATTGTTTTGTAATTAAAGGTACTCCTCTTGCTGTACTCCAACAACGATAGAATGTATTCAGCTGAGCAATCAACTGTTACACTACAATGCAATCACAATGTAAGATGTTCATGCAGAATGTGAGAAATGTTCAGAGGCTTTTTTGAGTTAGCAGGGCATTCATTTTCTCTATGCTCAATTATATATGCAGATTTTTGGTCTGTTTATGCAACTAAAAGTATAATATGAAACTGGTCCATGATTCACTAGGTGTATCAGTGCAGCTGTTGACTCAAGAAAGTTTACTGGTGTTTAGAATGTTTATGGATTGTAAGTTAAACATTTATAGAGAAATATGAAGGAAATATTTATGTAACAAAATTAAGCTTTTCTTTTTTAAATTTTTCATGGAGTTAGTCTTAATAAAAAAAAAGCACAATATAGTGTAAGAATGCTTTCAATTTGATATTTCCTGATTCAGTTTTAATGTATACAAGTAGTGTGATTCTGTTACTGGAAACTTATAGGAGACTTCCAATTTTGATGTATACAAGCAGTGTGATTCTTAATTACTGAAAACTCATAAGAGACTTCTGAAACCGTTTTCACTATCAGGCACAATGATTAATTGTTTGTGCAATTTGGGAAGGAGTTTCTCTGTGTAGGGCATCATGTCTTCAACTTTGTCCTCTATCATACAACTTTCGACATTTACATACCGTCATCATTCACAGTTTCATCACTTAGCATATTCCATACATCTTCCGTTGTGATGCTATAAAAGATATTTACATAATTTCTAAAATGTTTTGTACTTTGTATCGTGTTATGGCATCTGCTTGCTGTATCTGCATCAAATGATGAATTCTTTATTGTCAATGCTATCAAACTGGTTTAGAAACCTGAAGTTTGTGATCAAGATCAATTTAGAAAGATGAAGGTTGTGATGAAATCTCCCCTTTGCTCTTTTCTTTCCTTTTGTGGGCAAATATATATCCTTTAACCTCTCCCTGTAACTCTGCTTTCCTATTTCAGATGCCCTTCTCTAGACTTATTTTATCAGTTATTAGTGCTTCTTTAAATGTGGTAACCAAACATTAGAAAAATCTTCAGTTTGGCTGTAATATGCATTGTGAAATGAATGTTGAACATTCTTTTATCTATGTAAATGAATGCAATTTTTGTATATGCCAGCAGAAAGTTTGTCTCCTTTATAGTTCTTCAGAAGTGGTGTTCTGGCACCCCCCACTTTCATATGCAGATTCCTGTAGTATGTTTCCTGCTGCATTAAATTGCATTGCATTTACATGGGTTGAATTTCATCAGTCATGTACTAGACTAACTTTGAAGTTTGCCATAAGTCCCTCTGTAAATTGGTACAATCCTTATCATTCCTTACTTCATCCATAAACACATAGATCAAGGATCAATCTTTCTGGCAAGACATGTATGTAGATGATGAAGAGCAATGGTCCCAAGACAGAGCCTTGTGAAACACCAATGGTGATCTCACCCCATTTCAATAAAGCTCCTCAGATGTGCATTATTTGTTCCCTTCCATTAAGATAACTCTATATCCATCAAAAAATTGTCCCTCTTATGACAGCCAAAAAAATTTGGATTCTTTACCAATTTCCATTGTGGCACAGTGCTAGATGCCTTCCAATTGTCAAAGAAAATGCAATTCATCTATCCATCCATCTGTCTTTTGTGTAAAACAGCTTCCTTTCTTGTAGAAGTCTAAAATTTTTACAACCTCCTCTACCAAAACCCATGTTGCCTCACACTTTAGTCATTTCCCCTTTGCATTTAATCTTTCATTTTCTTTCTGATTATCTTTTCCAGTATTATATAGACCACACATGGGAGTGAAACGTTTTAATTCAGGAATATTTCTTGATCTTTGTTAACATTCTTGCAGCAGTATCATTTTGAATGCAGTTTTGTGTGGTTTGCAGCTTTGTTGTGTTTGATTTTGGTAAAGTGTAATTTAGGGTGTAGTGGATGAATTGTTTGTAGAGGATATTAAGGGATTCCTATCGTAAAGCATTACGGAATGACATGCAACATAATAGCCTTCGAGCAATTTTTTATCATGGGCATATAAATATCCTAAAACAAATGAAGATTCCATGAGTCCTAATACTTGAAATTGGATGTTCATTTGAGTTTAATAGAGTGAAATGCAATCCCCACAAGTGATTAAGATATGTATAAAAGTATGATCTCAGCTGTAATACTGAGGTCAGGGAGTAGCTCAAGAACACAGGGTGGTGGTAGGCAAATATTTATGCAAAATGAAATTTGAGGTGCTGCAGTGTGGGTAGGGTGGGACACATTCCTGTGGGTGGCTTTGCAACACATTTTGGTGGAGGATAGCTCTTGCACAAAAAATAATAATGTAGTTCCTCCTCTAGATCGAAAGTTATGGAGCATACCCAAAGAAAATATCATGACTTGTCATAACCTTGACCTTAAAGGTATGGCTGTGTCTGGGTCTTATATTGTCTAGTGGGGGGTTATACTTCTACAAAGTGTCATTGTAATCCCTGTGGTTCCAAATTATGAAGCAGGAAAAAAATATGGTTCAAATACAGTGTCCATTTGTGACCTTGATGTATAAGGTATGGCCCTGAGGACAGATGGTTATATGGTATCTGTTGATGGGTGATATTTTTCAAATTATCCTAATCCCACCACTAGTTCAAAAATATGTAGCAGAAACAAAAAACAGTGGCCCCATGTCTTCAAATAGGTCTCTAATAAATATCAGATACAATTTTCTCAAAGTGATGGGAGATTAGAGTGTAATTAGGTCAGTTTTTAGGATGAAGAACAAAGTTTTGGATGATTACAAATAATTGAAAGGAAAGCGGAAACTGAATCATGCATGGAAGAGAAATTGAAGAAAAATTGAAGGCTCTTGTGAATAGGAAAAATTTACATGTACAGTGAACAAGAAGCTTTCATGATGGAGTACATCTCCCTTTGCTGATGTATAGATGTGAAACCCAAATGTATATGGGTCTGGACAGGACAAAAATAAGAGCAGCAGAGTTGGACAATTGTGAAGAAACTTCAACGAGAAAACTTCCTAAGGTCTTTTACCAGCTATGTGGCTTCAAGGAGACATATTATTTACTGTGACAACCTGTAAGCTATGACTCATCAGAATGTGCATCATACTGATGGAAAATACTGGAGGGCCTTGTCCTGAACTTACACACAAAGGTAATTCTTTAATTTGCAAAATGCATCCTATTAAAAGCATAGAATGCTTTAAGAGGCTTCAGGGTAATAGTATAGATACTGAGAGCTATATCTTTTCCACCTGCTATATGAATATATGGAACAACATGAGAGGAACTCTAGACTCAGAAAACAAGTGGACAACTTTTACAGTGTACCAGACTAGGCAAGTTGCAAAATGTGATAAATCTACACCTGCAGCATTTAATATCCTGGCAGATCAGGCCCTCAAAGAGAATGGTTGGCAACAGTCAGAGCTGCAGGGATAGAACACAACTCTTCAAATCAACTTACAGTAAGACCTTTATGAATCATTTTAAGATAGACAACGTATTTATGAGAAAACAGAACACTTTGCATATGAGATTGTGATTACTTTTCAAATCTTGAATCTAATGTCAGCATGGCAGGTGCCAAAATATTCTAAAATTAATTCATTGCTTGATAACATCAATAAGGTTTGGAAACTTTGTATAATAGAGATGACATTATTAATGCCCAGCCTTGGTGTGCATTTTTTTTGTTAATGAATAATACAATGTAAAAAAAAAAATTGTGTGGTGGGTACGGAAGGAAAACCAGATGAGAGGCATGAAAGAGTTTGATAAGAATGAGTTTTGCAGATGTTCATGAATTAAGGTACAGAAAGCCCAAGTGTCTGAAGTTTATGAAAAATGTATAAAGGTAGATAGCTGGAAGATTTGATGATGGTACCATGTTTGTTCTAGCTCAGATTATTGTCTAAATTGATGCCAAGAGTCTATGTAGATTAGACAATCTGGAAGAGTGTGAATCCTAGTATAACAATAGGGGTTCGGACAAGGTTAGAGGCGAAGGCTGACATGCATGACTAGTCTTTGTTTACTTGATGGTAACTTAGTCTTCGGTGCTCCAGTTCTAGTGCTTCTTTAGGCATTCATGTAGTGTTGTAATAAAAGAAGTTGCCATCAGCCAGTGGTAGAGTCACTAATGTACTTCCATTGAGCAGGTGCATTTATCAAGACACCATTTATAAGGATAAGTAAATACTTGGGTCCCAGTTGTGTTCCCAAAACTGTAAAACTTGATAATACTCTCTTGGTATTATGTTCCAGTTAAGTAGGTTGAAGGCTTTGAAGAAATTATGAGGGTGAAAGCCACAGAAGTTTGACTCTTCAAGGCTATCACAAAGTCCAGAAAGCTACTGAGGTTGTGGCTGGTATAGTATACTACATATACTATTGAAAGGTGCTCCTGTCTGTCTGTTCTCTGTAGAAATGATAAGGAAGTTGCCAGAAACACGACCCCTAAAACATACACACACACATCCCATACACAAGTGCTTATAATGCATCCATTTCCTTGACAGGATTGAAATTCTGGGGAGATATATTGTTGGAAAATGAATTCTAAATTATTATATAGTACTCTGTGTTCTGAATAGATTCAAGAATAATTTAATGATTAATCATTTTTGGAAATATATCATTCTATAATTATTTCAAATTTCAGCAATTTGTGACAACTATTACAGCAATTAATGGTAATGCATACATTGTCCTACAGAATGTGTTGTCTTCCAATTAAGTCACCTTTCTTTTTAATTCTAGTTTGCTTTTTCCTGCCTTAGTGAGGAAGCATCAGGCATAGACAACTGAGCCATAGAGAAAAAATGCTTGTTTCCATTTTCTTCCCCTTATTTTGGAAAGTAATAGTATAGAAAAGAAGAATTTCCAGTTTTCCACATCCTATCCCTGGGGATAGGGGAGAAAGAATACTTCCCATGCATTCCTCACGTGTCGTAGAAGGTGACTAAAGGCGATGGGAGCGGGGGGCTGGAAACCCTCCCCTTCTTGTATTTTAACTTTATAAAAGGGGAAACAGAAGAAGAAGTCACGCGGGGAGTGCTCATCCTCCTCGAAGGCTCAGATTGGGATGTCTAAATGTGTGTGAATGTAACCAAGATGAGAAAAAAGGAGAGATAGGTAGTATGTTTTAGGAAAGGAACCTGGATGTTTTGACTCTGAGTGAAACAAAGCTCAAGGGTAAAGGGGAAGAGTGGTTTGGGAATGTCTTGGGAGTAAAGTCAGGGGTTAGTGAGAGGACAAGAGCAAGGGAAGGAGTAGCACTACTCCTGAAACAAGAGTGGTGGGAGTATGTGATAGAGTGTAAGAAAGTAAACTCTAGATTGATATGGGTAAAACTGAAAGTGGATGGAGAGAGATGGGTGATTATTGGTGCATATGCACCTGGGCATGAGAAGAAAGATCATGAGAGGCAAGTGTTTTGGGAGCAGCTGAGTGAGTGTGTTAATAGTTTTGATGCACGAGACCAGGATATGGTGATGGGTGATTTGAATGCAAAGGTGAGTAATGTGACAGTTGAGGGAATAATTGGTGTACATGGGGTGTTCAGTCTTGTAAATGTAAATGGTGAAGACCTTGTAGATTTATGTGCTGAAAAAGGACTGGTGATTGGGAATACCTGGTTTAAAAAGAGAGATATACATAAGTATGCATATGTAAGTAGGAGGGATGGCCAGAGAGCATTATTAGATTATGTGTTAATTGATAGGCACGCGAAAGAGAGACTTTTGGATGTTAATGTGCTGATCATTATCTTGTGGAGGCGAAAGTGAAGATTTGTAGGTTTTCAGAAAAGAAGAGAGGATGTTGGGGTGAAGAGAGTGGTGAGAGTAAGTGAGCTTGGGAAGGAGACTTGTGTGAGGAAGTATCAGGAGGGACTGAGTACAGAATGGAAAAAGGTGAGAACAAAGGACGAAAGGGGAGTGGGGAAGGAATGGGATGTATTTAGGGAGGCAGTGATGGCTTGCGCAAAAGATGCTTGTGGCATGAGAAGCATGGGAGGTGGGCAGATTAGAAAGGGTAGTGAGTGGTGGGATGAAGAAGTAAGATTATTAGTGAAAGAGGAGAAAGAGGTATTTGGACGATTTTTGCAGGGAAATAATGCAAATGACTGGGAGATGTATAAAAGAAAGAGGCAGGAGTTCAAGAGAAAGGTGCAAGAGGTGAAAAAGATATGAGGGTTGGGGTGAGAGAGTATCATTAAATTTTAGGGAGAATAAAAATATGTTTTGGAAGGAGGTAAATAAAGTGCGTAAGACAAGGGAACAAATGGGAACCTCAGTGAAGGGGGCTAATGGGGAGGTGATAACAAGAAGTGTTGATGTGAGGAGATGGAGTGAGTATTTTGAAGGTTTGTTGAATGTGTTTGATGATAGAGTGGCAGATATAGGGTGTTTTGGTCGAGGTGGTGTGCAAAGTGAGAGGGTTAGGGAGAATGATTTGGTAAACAGAGAAGAAGTAGTAAAAGCTTTGCGGAAGATGAAAGTGCGTAAGACAAGGGAACAAATGGGAACTTCAGTGAAGGGGGCTAATGGGGAGGTGATAACAAGAAGTGTTGATGTGAGGAGATGGAATGAGTATTTTGAAGGTTTGTTGAATGTGTTTGATGATAGAGTGGCAGATATAGGGTGTTTTGGTCGAGGTGGTGTGCAAAGTGAGAGGGTTAGGGAGAATGATTTGGTAAACAGAGAAGAAGTAGTAAAAGCTTTGCGGAAGATGAAAGCCGGCAAGGCAGCGGGTTTGGATGGTATTGCAGTGGAATTTAATAAAAAAAGGGGGTGACTGTATTGTTAACTGGTTGGTAAGGTTATTTAATGTATGTATGACTCATGGTGAGGTGCCTGAGGATTGGCGGAATGCTTGCATAGTGCATTTGTACAAAGGCAAAGAGGATAAAAGTGAGTGCTCAAATTACAGAGGGATAAGTTTGTTGAGTATTCCTGGAAAATTATACGGGAGGGTATTGATTTAGAGGGTGAAGGCATGTACAGAGCATCAGATTGGGGAAGAGCAGTGTGGTTTCAGAAGTGGTAAAGGATGTGTGGATCAGGTGTTTGCTTTGAAGAATGTATGTGAGAAATACTTAGAAAAGCAAATGGATTTGTATGTAGCATTTATGGATCTGGAGAAGGCATATGATAGAGTTGATAGAGATGCTCTGTGGAAGGTATTAAGAATATATGGTGTGGGAGGCAAGTTATCAGAAGCAGTGAAAAGTTTTATCTAGGATGTAAGGAATGTGTATGTGTAGGAAGAGAGGAAAGTGATTGGTTCTCAGTGAATGTTGGTTTGCGGCAGGGGTGTGTGATGTCTCCATGGTTGTATAATTTGTTTATGGATGGGGTTGTTAGGGAGGTGAATGCAAGAGTTTTTGAAGGAGGGGCAAGTATGCAGTCTGTTGTGGATGAGAGGGCTTGGGAAGTGAGTCAGTTGTTGTTCGCTGATGATACAGTGCTGGTGGCTGATTCGTGTGAGAAACTGCAGAAGCTGGTGACTGAGTTTGGTAAAGTGAGTGAAAAAAGAAAGCTGAGAGTAATGTGAATAAAAGCAAGGTAATTAGGTACAGTAGGGTTGAGGGACAAGTCAATTGGGAGGTAAGTTTGAATGGAGAAAAACTGGAGGAAGTGAAGTGTTTTAGATATCTGGGAGTGGATTTGGCAGCGGATGGGATGGAACCATGGAAGCAGAAGTGAATCATAGGGTGGCGGAGGGGGCAAAAATTCTGGGAGTGTTGAAGAATACATGAAAGTCGAGAACGTTATCTCAGAAAGCAAAAATGGGTATGTTTGAAGGAATAGTGGTTCCAACAATGTTATATGGTTGCGAGGCGTGGGCTATGGATAGAGTTGTGCGGAGAAGGGTGGGTGTGCTGGAAATGAGATGTTTGAGGACAGTATGTGGTGTGAGGTGGTTTGATCGCATAAGTAATAATAGGGTAAGAGAGATGTGTGAAATAAAAAGTGTTTGAGAGAGAGCAGAAGAGGATGTTTTGAAATGGTTTGGTCACATGGAAAGAATGAGTTAGGAAAAATTGACCAAGAGGATATATGTGTCAGAGGTGGAGGGAATGAGAAGTGGGAGACAAAAATTGGAGGTGGAAGGATGGAGTGAAAAAGATTTTGAGCGATCGGAGCCTGAACATACAGGGAGGGTGAAAGCATGCAAGGAATAGAGTGAATTGGAACGATGTGATATACCGGGGTCAATGTGCTGTCAATGGATTGAACCAGGGCATGTGAAGGGTCTGGGGTAAACCATGGAAAGTTTTGTGGGGCCTAGATGTGGAAAGGGAGCTGTGGTTTTGGTGCATTGCACATGACAGCTAGAGACTGAGTGTGACCGAATGTTGCCTTTGTTGTCCTTTTCTAGTGCTACCTCGCGCAGGGGGAGGGGGGTACCATTTCATGTGTGGCACGGTGGCGAAGGGAATGGATGAAGGCAGCAAGTATGAATGTGTACATATGTATATGTCTGTGTATGTATATGTATGTATACGTTGAAATGTATAGGTATGTATATGTGCGTGTGTGGGTGTTTATGTATATATATGTGTAAGTGGGTGGGTTGGACCACAATTTCATGTTTTCTTGTGCTACCTCGCTAACGCGAGAGACAGCGACTAAGTATAATAATAAAAAAAATACAAACTAGATCAATGACTATCGGAGAGGGAAAGTGAACCAACATTGTGGAGCAGGGCAAGTGCGTCAAGTTTTGAAGTAATCCTGGGAAAGTTGATATATTGGACTGTTTTCAACTATGTCAAGCGAGGATGTAGAGTTAGAACTACCCCAGTTGGGAAAGCAGTACTCCTTACAAGGATGGATCACTCCTTTTCTATGAATGGAGTTAGTGCTTGGAAGAAAAGAAATTTCAACATCAAAACGGGACACCCAATTTCTTAGAAGCAGATTTGGCTACTTCCCTAATGTTGTTGTTGCAGTAATTATAGAACCATCAAAGAAGACAGGAAACCTATGAGGAATTATCGATTGAGAGATGGGCATTAAATTTAACCAGGTTTTATCAACCCCACTGAGATATCTTGTCCAAGTCTGAGTTTACTGAGGAGGTTGTGTCCAGACTGAATGGTGATCGAGAGAGAGAGAAGAAGGAGCAGAACTGAAGAATGTAGAGTTGTCAACATATGAGTGCATTGGGTTATTCTAGAAGAAAAGAAATTGTTGGTAAAATGGAGAAAAATTGTAGGAAGTTCATCGCTGTTGATGGAGAAGAGGGAAGGCTAATCCATCAACAACCATGAAGACAGATTGGCCAGCAAGGGAACAAAGTGAGAGAGGGGGGAACTCAGGAATGAGACCCTAATGCCACACCCTGTCAAAAGCTATGAATATATCCAGGGCAACTGCATAAGATTCCCCAAAATCTTTCAAACATCAGTAAGATATGAAAGAATATCAACAATGGATCTTGCCTCAAAGAAACCATACTGGTAATTAGAAAACTGTGAGATTCAAGATGTCCGTGGATATGGGGATTCATTTAAAGATGAAATAGTAGATATCAAAGCAACAGGAAGATTAACAGTTAGAGGGGTTAGAATGGTCACCCTTCTTAGGGATGGAATGTATCAATGCATGTTTCTAAGAAGGAAAAGTTCTAGTTTTTAAATAGAAATCAGAACAGACAAGCAAGCATAGGCAGGGCCAGATTTAGACCTTGGGGGGCCCGGGGCACTTCAAGTTCAAAGGGGCCCCCTGTACAGACAAATTAGAATTTACGGCAAATCACCAAATGTATGCATCAAATTCAGTTCATGAGATGTAACTGGAATTGACAAGTTATACTTACATAGAAAGGTACATACATACATAGAAACACTACAATAGGTACAAAAGGTCTTTCTTTCTACATTTGGCATCTTTTTCCACCATTTTGACAAATCTTTTCTCTTTTTTGGCTGTAAACAAGATAGTTTAACCTTTGCTTGACCTTAATTACATCTTAGGAACATCCTGCCTTGATGATGGAACAGTTGGCCAAAGTTCATTTGAGATCCTGGCTCAATAAAAAAATTTTTAATTATTTTTTTTTTTTTTGCATAGAGGGGGGTGCAGGGGAACCCAGGGCAATTGCCCCTTCTGCCCCTTGTAAATCTGGTACTGAGCACAGTAGAGGGGATGGATGCCATTAGGTTCATAAGTTTTGCTTGTGTCCAGAGAGAGATGTACTTTTCGGACAGTTTGAAAACAGATTATGGGGAGGGGCACAGGATTAGTAAGAGGAGCATCAGGAGGAGACAGAATGTTAGAGTCATCCACGGTAGATTTACAGTTGAAACAAGAACCAGAAAGAATTGTTTTGTCTACAGGAGAGACAGCTGTAGTACCATCAAAACGGAAAAAAGAAGGAAAGGTAAAGTGAAATAGAGTTGTTAGCAATGCCCTTAGCTAAAGACTGGAAAGACCTAATTGTGGATGATGAGGAAAGGTTATTGCATTTCCTCTGAATAAAGGAGTGCTTTGCCTCATGGATAACCTACTTGCAATGATTACTGGCATATACAACTGCTAAATGGGAGTCAGAGGAAGGGAAATTTTTCCAAGCCTGATATGCATGATCCCTTGCCTGAATGGCCTCAGAACAGGAACAGTTGAGTTATGGATTGGAAGAATAGGTCATGTTGGAGTAAGAGGAAATAAGTGCTTCCATTCCTGCAATACTAACCTCTTCTACGCATTGAGGGGAAACAGAAGCATCACCACATGGAAAACTAATTTATTGCAGGACAGTCAGAAAATTTTGGGGGAAAGTTATTCAAGGCAGTTTTGTTAAGCTAAATTTCACATTAAAGGGGCTGTTGGTGAGTGAGGTGCCATTAAAATAGATATAATTATGAGAGTAGGGTCTGATGAACCAATTAGAAGTGAGATTATATAGCTACAGAGTGAAAGAATACAGATGAAAATCAGATCCAGAATATTAGGAGAGTGGTCTCAGCAGTCAGGAATATAGGTAGGATGCCTGATAATTTGCTCTAGGTTATTGAGAATGGAGAACATGAGGGTTTCAATTTCCCCAACAACCTGATGAAAAGAATTTAACTATTTCATATGGTGAACATCAAAATCTCGTATACAGAGGATCTTAGCTTGTGAGTGAGAGGAAGTCACGGCCTCATTGCCGTAGTAGGCAAAACAAAGGAATACTGTGGTAGTTCTGAGACATACCTTGAGCTTGATAATGTAAAAGTATGGGGACTCAAGGACCTCAAGGCATGCCACAAGTGTGTCAGTTTTGAAATAAGCACAGACTCCACTTCTGAAGAATAGTGTGAGTAGATTATGGTTTGATGTGAGAAAGGGGTCAGTGAGAACATCTTTAAACAATGGGGTCTGAGAGAGAAATAAGATATTAAGATGGGTACTGGGCAGATGGTTTTCAACAGAAGAGGAGTTTCTAGAGAGAATGTTGGTATAATGAACAGAAGAGGAGATTGGTCTATCAGAAAGGGAGAGGTTGTGGGAGGGGCTGGTACTTCTACTAATACTGTCTGAGTGCACCCAGCCTTCCTCTCATTGCCTGTAGAGTCAGACACGAACCCGGTGATTCTCAACATCCCATAATGCCAGGGAGTAGAGGTCATATAGGTTTGTAGGACTCTATGGTATTACATAAAAAAACGATTGTACAGACGGGAGATGGCAAGAGAATTTATGTGATGAAAATAAGCTAGATTTGAGTAGGTGTACGGCGCTTTTTAAGGGTAAGGTGGCAGGACTATCCCTGTAGTTCCGCTTTGATGACAGAATGTACAGAAAACTGCATGCACAAACGTCCTTCATTGCAGGGCCGAAAATATTTGGAGTGGGATGAAACTCCTTATTATCATAAATAGGACAAGTGCATTTTTTTCGAGGGTTAATACGTTATTAGGCAATTCTATACAAGAATGGGCTATTTTCTTGAGTAATGAATTTTCATTATTGTTAATTATACCTATGAAGGTGACATAAAATCGTCGGGCAATGACAAGATCACACCCTATTTGTTGGGCACTAACACCACATAAACTCCCCAAGGAGAACACACAAGTTTCACTCTAGCTTAATTGTACCCTCTTACACAGTCTATTAAGAGACATTACGACTCGAGGCATCATGTGGACCGTCACCTTCTATCTCCTGAGATCTCTCGGCCTCGAATTATATTTGAGCACCACAGCCATAGATAACCCATATGAAATCGTACAGAACTGTGACAAGGACGTTCCCATCTAACAAACATGAACATCAAGTCAACATTTTTCATATTAACCTACACTTACGTGTATTTGTAAACACCGTGTCACCTTTCTCCTCTCTCATTATATTTCACTGTATTCTCAGCTTTTGTCTGTAGTTAATATGCCGTTGCTATTTCCCCCCACCTTCTCATATTATATTTCATAATATTCTCAGCCTTTGACTGTAATTAATAATCCGTTGCTGTTGCTGTTATTATTATTATTATTATGATTATTATTATTATTATTAATATTATTATTATGAAAAGGGGAACTTACGTAACTATCAGTTGCTCTAGTTAGCCAGGCAGGTCTGCTGAGGTTTAGTTTTTGTGGCTGTCACCTGGTGCTAATTTTAGGATAGAGGGCATGTGTATGTCCTCCCGTACGCCTTTAATTATGAAGACGACATGTTTTCCGTATTCTTTTCTACTGTCCAGCTGTGCCTTACAGTTCGTAAACGTATAATTACAATACATACTTCAGCTGCAGGCCTGCCATGATGAATGTTCCTGTACTGTTCTGACGAAATAGTAAAAATAAGCAATCATAATAATAAAGATAAGTGATAAGAGTTAATATCATTTGAGTAAAGACAAAAGCTAAGACAACCTAACCAGCCCTTACAAGCTGACAACGTCTAATTAAATAATGGCTGTAGGTCTGGGACATTTAGCTGCAGCCCTGCCGTTCGTAATGTGAGGAGTGAGGAGGGTTCGGTGATGCTCGTGAACAGAGCAATGGTGTGTTGCATCTCATATTCCTACAATGAAGTCTTGTTATGACTCGAGTAGATACCCGGCTGCCGGACTACTGGCCTGCGGGACAGCTGAGAGCGTTTCGTTGTAGAAGGTTATGTAAGGAAGGTGAGGCAGTCGCAGAGCCGTTCGGAATTGGCGCGTGAGGCAGACACCACACAGCGGGCGGGGGTGGTGATAAGGTTAGGTAAGAAGTGTTGTCAGCTGTTGAATATCTAACAGGCACTTACAAACGCCGTTACTGAGTATGTCATAGATACTAACGCACTCCACTGCTATGTGTATAACAGGCATCAGGCACGCCACACAGCGGGGGAGGGATGGTGTCAAGGTTAGGCAAGAAATGTAGTCAACAGCTTAATGTTCAGACACCCACGCACGCCTCACAACGGGTGGACAGGCGTTAGGGTTAAGGAAGAGGTGTAATATACCCTTTACTGGTTCACAGACATTCACGCCACGTATCCTGGCGGGCTGGTGTCAACGTTAGGTAAGAATTTTTAAAACTGTTTGGATCGATGCTTATCAGAGACTCAGACCACATAGTGGGCTGATTGTACAGTCTAGGTTAGGTAAGAAATATAATAAATAGTTCACTGTAAAACGTAATTAATCGAATTAAAACATTTTAGTTCATGTGAGGAAAAGGTAGTACAATACATAAATAACACAGTAAGGTTTACATGAAACAACGATTTAGGGTAACTAAAACAAGTTAAACTTTTTATTGGTATTTCAGCCACTACAGTTTTAAATGCAACGTATCTTCGTGATATATATATATATATATATATATATATATATATATATATATATATATATATATATATATATATATATATATATATATATATATATTCCTATGAGTCCACGGGGAAAATGAAACACGAAAAGTTCCCAAGTGCACTTTCGTGTTTCATTTTCCCCGTGGACTCATAGGAACATCTTGATCACGCGCAAAATTGTGATCCTTTCCAACATATATATATATATATATATATATATATATATATATATATATATATATATATATATATATATATGGTGTTCCAAAAATGTACTCAATTTTTGACACCCTATAACTCACTGATTTATTTCTTTTTCGGATCTAAAAAAAAGATTCAGTGAGTTATAGGGAGTCAAAAAGTGAGTAAATTTTTTGGGACACCCTGTATATATATATATATATATATATATATATATATATATATATATATATATATATATATATATGTGTGTGTGTGTGTGTGTGTGTGGGTGCTACCGGACTCCGTTTCACCGCGAGTAGTCTCCGGCGAGGCTCTATATATACTTCCATCCCCAGGACACCCTTTTGCCTTTATGAAATTCCCTTAGAGATCAGGGAGCTCGCTACTTTCGCTGGCGTGATGTACACGTATGTACGTCATGTGTAGTCATTTTGTGTGTGTGTGTGTGAGTGTGTTGGGAGAATGTGGGGCATCTGAGTTGTAAGTGTTTGGTGTCCTCATTATGACAGTTGCCTCGCGGGCATGAAGGATCCTGGGATGTGTTTAATCGCTCTGTAGGGATAGGCGATATCCAGGGGAAACAGAAGACTATGACTCGTGTTTGTCTAGGTAATATAGTTTCAGACGGATGTATGTCTGGTGTGGCTGTGTATTGTTAAGACTGAGTTGGGAGGGCGGTTGTTTGGTCCTATCGGGTAATTTCAATGTTTAAGTGTTTTTTAGAGTTTCATTTGCTTGGGATGGGGAACCTGTAAGTAGAGGTTGCTGAGGTTGTTAAGGTTAGTTACTGAGTGATTTAGATAGGGGAGGTTTAGTGCTGTTGCAAAGAATTGACTGCTGAGTACGTTGAGGTGGGATTGTATTAGGAGGATCTTTGTTTCAGTAAATGTTGAACATTAGTGGTGGCTAGGCATCCAGTGATTGTTCTGAGTGTTCTATTTCGTGTGGTTTGATATTTTGATTTGCTTTTTAGAGGATATAACCCTTGGCAGGTGAGGCGTAGGTGAAGTTGGAGCATATGGATTGTTCTTGGTGCTCAGGGTTTCTTATTCTATATATGGAGCCTAGTAGTGTTCTGAGGCATTTAGTTTGTGTTGCTTTTGTGCTGATGTTATTGGTGTGGAGAGTTAATGTCATGTATGCATCTTATGTGATGCCTAGAATAGTCAGTGTTTTATTAGAGTGCCTGAATATTTTTGTGGAGGTGCAGCCATTCTGTTCTGGGTGAGCCAATGTTCCAATGGTGTCATGTACTGCTGCATATTTGTTGTTTCTAATGTGGTGTCAGGTTGTTTTCCTGTGATTGAGGGGTTCGTCTGTACATGAGAGAACATGTTGTGGTTCATTGTAGATCATGGAAAATAGTGTAGGACGAGATTGAAAATGGTTGGAGAAAGAAGAGTGTGTGAGAGAAGAAAAGTGAAAGTAAATGTCATGAAAATAAGGTTATTAGTTTTATCAGGGGAAGGAGATGGGCTGGTTGGAGTGTGAGTTTGAACCTGTAAGAAATAGTGTGTTTTAGATACCTGGGAGTGGACACAGCAGCGGAGGGAACCCTGAAACTGAAACAAACCATAGGGTGGAAGAGAAGATTGAGGTTCTGGGCGCAATGAGGAGTGGGTGGAAGAAGAAAGTTCACTGTCTGTGAGGGTAAAGACAGCGGTATTAGATGGTGTAGTAGTTTTAATGGTATTGTATGAATGTAAGGCGTAGGCTCTAGGTAAAAAAGAAAATAAAAAAATGGTTGAATGTGTTCGAAATGCTTGAGGACTAAATGTGGTCTTTGGAAGGTTGATCGAGTAAGAAGTTATGGGATAAGAGAAAAGTGTGGTAGTGAGGAGCATAATGGTTGAGAGGTGCTGAAGCGGTTTTTGCTGAAATGGTTTGGACATATGGAGAGGACGAGTGAAGAGAGGTTGACTGAGAGGTATACATGTCAAAAGTGAAGAGGACTAGGAAAAAAGGAGGTGGAGGGTGGAATTTAAGAAGAAAGGACGCAGTGAAAGATGTTTTGATTGGCCGAGGTCTGAACATGCAGGAAGATGTGACGCGTGCATGAAGTGTAGTGTTTTGGAGCGATATGGCATAAATGGGAGTGGGGGACGTGCTTGTTATTGGACTGATTCAGGGTATATAAAGAGGCTGGGGTAAACCAAGGAAGGGTCTGTGGGGCCTGGATGTGGATAGGGAGCTGTGGTTTCGGTGCATTACACATGACAGAGAACGGATGTGAGCGGATGCTTCCTGAAGAAAGGCCACATTCGTTCTCATCCATTCTCTAGCTGCCTTGTGTAATGCACAGAAACAACAGCTCCCTACCTATAATTAGGACCCCCACAGGCCTTTCTGTCGTTGATTATGTATATTTATTTATTATACTTTGTCACTGTCTCCCGCGCTAGCGAGGTAGCGCAATGAAACTGACGAAAGAATGGCCCAACCCACCCACATACACATGTATATGCATAAACGCCTACACACGCACATATACATACCTATACATTTCAGCGTATACATACATATACATTTCAGCGTATACATACATATACATACACATACATATACACATGTACATATTCATACATGCCGCCTTCATCCACTCACCCCGCCACACATGAAATGGCACTCCCCTCCCCACGTGTGAGCGAGGTATCGCTAGGAAAAGACAACAAAGGCCGCATTCGCTCACATTCAGTCTCTAGCTGTATGTGTAATGCGCCGCAACCACAGCTCCCTTTCCACATTCAGGCCCCGCAAAACTTTACAGGGTTTACCCCAGACGCTTCACATGCCCTGGTTCAATCCATTAACTGCACGTCGATCCCGGTATACCACATCGTCCCAATTCACTCTATTCCATGCACGCCTTTCACCCTTTTGCATGTTCAGGCCCCGATCGCTCAAAATTTTGTTCACTTCATCCTTCCACCTCCAATTTGGTCTCCCACTTCTCATTCCCTCCACCTCTGACACATATATCCTCTTTGTCAGTCTTTCCTCATTCATTCTCTTCATGTGACCAAACCATTTCAATACACCCTCTTCTGCTCTCTCAACCACACTTTTTATCACCACACATTTCTTTTACCCTTTCTTTACTTACTCGATCAAACCACCTCACACCACATATTGTCTTCAAACATCTCATTTCCAACACATCCACCCTCCTCCGCACAACCCTATCTATAGCCCATACCTCACAACCATATAACATTATTGGAACCACTATTCCTTCAAACATACCCATTTTTGTTCTCCGAGATAATGTTCTCGACTTCCACACATTCTTCAACGCTCCCAGAACCTTTGCCCCCTCCCCACCCTGTGACTCACTTCCACTTCTATGGTTCCATCCGCTGCCAAATCCACTCCCAGATATCTAAAACACTTCACTTCCTCCAGTTTTTCTCCATTCAAACTTACCTCCCAATTGACTTGTCCCTCAACCCCACTGAACCTAATAACCTTGCTCTTATTCACATTTACGTTCAGCTTTCTTTTTTCACACATTTTACCAAACTCAGTCACCAACTTCAGCTGTTTCTAACCCGAATGAGCCACCAGCGCTGTATCATCAGCGAACAACAACGGACTCACTTCCCAGGCCCTCTCATCCACAACAGACTGCATACTTGCCCCTCTTTCCAAAACTCTTGCATTCACCTCCCTAACCACCCCATCCATAAACAAAATAAACAACCATGGGGACATTACGCACCCCTGCCGCAAACCGACATTCACTGGGAACCAGTCACTTTCCTCTCTTCCTCCTCGTACACATGCCTTACATCCTCGATAAAAACTTTTCATTGCTTCTACCAACTTGCCTCACACACCTTAATACCTTCCACAGAGCATCTCTGCCAATTCTATAATATGCTTTCTACAGATCCATAAATGCTACATACAAATCCATCTGTTTTTCTATTTCTCTCATACATTCTTCAAGGCAAACAACTGATCCACACATCCTCTACCTCTTCTGAAACCACACTGCTCTTCCCCAATATGATGCTCTGTACATGCCTTCCCCTCTCAATCAATACCCTAACATATGATTTCCCAGGAATACTTAACAAACTTATACCTCTGTAATTTGAACACTCACCATTATCCCCTTTGCCTTTGTACAATGGCACTATGCATGCATTCCGCCAATCCTCAGGCACTTCACCATGAACCATACATACATTGAATATCCTCACCAACCAGTCAACAAGTCACCCCCTTTTTTAATAAAGTCCACAGATTTTATATATATATATATATATATATATATATATATATATATATATATATATATATATATATATATGAAGGTGCGCATTCATATGCACTTTATTCATATTCATATATCTCCGCGTTGTACAGTTAGGTTCGGTAAAGTGCTATCTGCTGGCTATGTGCGCCTGTTGGGAATTGACTGGTGTAGACCCCGTTGCTCACCAACGTGAGACGAAGGGTATTCGAGTACATAGTATTCGAGTAGTTATTTCCTATTAGCCAGGCCCATAGCCTAGCGGTAGCATTTCCGCCTGTTGCACAGGGGTCCCGGGTTCGATCCTGGCTGTTGAAGGTTTGTATGTTGTATGAAGGTGCGCGTTCATGTGCACTTTATTCGTATTCATATACCTCCGTGTTGTACACTTAGGTTCGGTAAAATGCTATCTGCTGGCTATGTGCTCTTGTTGGGAAATAACCGGTGTAGACCCCCTTGTTCACCAACGTGAGACGAAGGGTATTGGAGTACATAGTATTCGAATAGTTAGATTCTATTAGCCAGGCCCATAGCCTAGCGGTAGCATTCCCGCCTTTGGCACAGGGGTCCCTGGTTCGATCCTGGCTGTTGGAGGTTTGTATGTTGTATGAAGGTGCGTGTTCATATGCACTTTATTCATATATATATATATATATATATATTTTGCTTTGTCGCTGTCTCCCGCGTTTGCGAGGTAGCGCAAGGAAACAGACGAAAGAAATGGCCCAACCCACCCCCATACACATGTATATACATGCACGTCCACACACGCAAATATACATACCTACAAAGCTTTCCATGGTTTACCCCAGACGCTTCACATGCCCTGATTCAATCCACTGACAGCACGTCAACCCCGGTATACCACATCGATCCAATTCACTCTATTCCTTGCCCTCATTTCACCCTCCTGCATGTTCAGGCCCCGATCACACAAAATCTTTTTCACTCCATCTTTCCACCTCCAATTTGGTCTCCCACTTCTCCTCGTTCCCTCCACCTCCAATTTGGTCTCCCACTTCTCCTCGTTCCCTCCACCTCCGACACCTATATCCTCTTGGTAAATCTTTCCTCACTCATTCTCTTCATGTGCCCAAACCATTTCAAAACACCCTCTTCTGCTCTCTCAACCACGCTCTTTTTATTTCCACACATCTCTCTTACCCTTACGTTACTTACTCGATCAAACCACCTCACACCACACATTGTCCTCAAACATCTCATTTCCAGCACATCCATCCTCCTGCGCACAACTCTATCAATAGCCCACGCCTCGCAACCATACAACATTGTTGGAACCACTATTCCTTCAAACATACCCATTTTTGCTTTCCGAGATAATGTTCTCGACTTCCACACATTCTTCAAGGCTCCCAGGATTTTCGCCCCCTCCCCCACCCTATGATCCACTTCCGCTTCCATGGTTCCATCCGCTGCCAGATCCACTCCCAGATATCTAAAATACTTTACTTCCTCCAGTTTTTCTCCATTCAAACTTACCTCCCAATTGACTTGACCCTCAACCCTACTGTACCTAATTACCTTGCTCTTATTCACATTTACTCTTAACTTTCTTCTTTCACACACTTTACCAAACTCAGTCACCAGCTTCTGCAGTTTCTCACATGAATCAGCCACCAGCGCTGTAACATCAGCGAACAACAACTGACTCACTTCCCAAGCTCTCTCATCCCCAACAGACTTCATACTTGCCCCTCTTTCCAAAACTCTTGCATTTACATTCCTAACAACCCCATCCATAAACAAATTAAACAACCATGGAGACATCACACACCCCTGCCGCAAACCTACATTCACTGAGAACCAATCACTTTCCTCTCTTCCTACACGTACACATGCCTTACATCCTCGATAAAAACTTTTCACTGCTTCTAACAACTTGCCTCCCACACCATATATTCTTAATACCTTCCACAGAGCATCTCTATCAACTCTATCATATGCCTTCTCCAGATCCATAAATGCTACATACAAATCCATTTGCTTTTCTAAGTATTTCTCACATACATTCTTCAAAGCAAACACCTGATCCACACATCCTCTACCACTTCTGAAACCACACTGCTCTTCCCCAATCTGATGCTCTGTACATGCCTTCACCCTCTCAATCAATACCCTCCCATATAATTTACCAGGAATACTCAACAAACTTATACCTATGTAATTTGAGCACTCACTCACTTATATATATCATACCCAAGCCTAATCCATGTAACCATTTTATCGACCAGCCCTTTGGGGAGTGACGAACAGCTAGGTCAACTGTAGACTGGCTGTCTCGCTGGGCTAGAATTGTACCAGAAATGACCAACATGTGATCTTAGGACAAATAATGGAGAGTCAGTATGTTCCATGATGCTTTGTAGTACTATTATCTCCCTTTTTACCTCACCCTTCAGCTGGTGTGAGCGCCCTTGATACTCTTCACAACTTTAGGCTGGCTACTAAATTCTTCCAGCCGGATTCATAATCTACACCCCCAGATGGCGTGACAGCCTCTCTTGCAGGCGGTCATAATTTACACCTCGGCGGGAACGGCCTCCGTGCGGTCCCCTGTGGCCTTATAATTCATTCACTGCCGGCTCTTTCAGCCACGGACATCCCTCCCAGAGCACGGTCGCAGAGCCTTGGCGTCACCTCCTCCCTCCTGAAGGAAAACCACGAGACCGTAGCAACGTTTTTTCCTCTCTCCTGCAGCAGAACCACGCGACCAAACAATGATTCACCTCTTATGAACCATGAGACCAGGCAGTGATTCACCTCACCTGTGGCAGAACCACGAGATTAGGCAGTGATTCACCTCCCCTGCAGCAGAACCACGAGACTAGGCAGTGACTCGCCTCTTTTGCAGTAGAACCGCGAGACCAGTCAATGTTTCACCTCTCATGCAGCAGAACCACGAGACCAGGCAATGACGCACCTCTCCTGCAGCAGAACCACGGGAGCAGGCAATGACTCACCTCTCCTGCAGCAGAACCACGGGAGCAGGCAATAACCCTTCTCTCCTGCAGCAGAACCTCGGGACCAGGCAATGACTCACCTCTCCTGCAGCAGTACCACGAGACCAGGCAATGACGCACCTCTCCTGCAGCAGCACCACGAGACCAGGAAATTATTCACCTCTCCTCCAGCAGAATCACGAGAGCCCTGCCTCACCTTTCCTTCTGTTCCTGCAGCAGGACCACGAGACTCCTCCCTCACCACTCCTCCTGCTCCTGCATTAACACTAGCAGCTCGCCCATGAGCTATGCCTCCTGGCACATAACAGTGTAACGTTTCTGTGTCACTCGTGCTTCTGTATTCACTCTCTCAGGGATCATATTCCAAGAGAGATTAGGCAAACGCCCCTCACCTGGTAACTTCTAAAGTGAGTAGAGAGGGAAGTCAGACGTGATACACTGTAGTGCGCCATACCGTCAGTGTCCTGTCTCACAATATCAGACGACACTCAAGGTGCATCCTTGATATGTAGATTGTGTTGACAACCCTCATCCACTTGTCCTCCTCAGCAGTCGCTTGGAACTGCAGGAAGATTGGATCTCTCAGTAGCAGAAGTAACCTATGGCTCCAATCTCTTGTTCCCTGAGGAACCTATCCTCTCTCCACCACCGTCCACTGCCCCACCAGACCCACTAACTTGTTTTGCGTTGCACACACAACCGCGCACGTCATTATCGAACACCGTGGACGGACTGACCGCTGAAAGCCTCCACACATTGACACCCTCTTAAATGCTTGGCTCACATCAGACTCCCTACCTCCCCTTCCCTGTTCTCTTACTCGTGTTCCGCCAACGCCAGCGCCACCCCAACTCCAGCTTCCCCGACCACCATAGCAGCCCCATGTCCTGCCCCCAGAGGGCACGATGGCGCAGCAAACCCTACTGTGCCCAGACCAGAGATCACTCCCGCCGTCATGATACACCTAAACCCTTCTTTCCTTCCACTATCCTCAGACTGTCATCATCACGAGCATGCACCTGGCCTTCAATCACTTCTGCTGACACTAAACGTTCCGCCGCTTGTATTTCTTCCGTCCTGCCCTGGACCTACTTGCTGTACAGTGAATTTTAATTTGGGCGGCTGCACCACACATCCCTCCTGTCACAAGGCCACGGACCCTCAACAACGCCTGCTACCTCCTGCAGCACAGTCACAGTACCCCAGCAACGCCACCCCCCTCCTGCAGCACAACCACAAGACCTCAGCAACGCCTCCTCCCTTCTGCAGCTCAGCTGCAGGACCTTAGCAACCCCTCATTCCTGCTGCAGCACAGCCACAGGACATCAGCAACGCCTGCTCTCTCCTGCAGCACAGCCACAGGACCTCAGCAACACCTCCCTCTTGCAGCACAGCCACAGAACCTCAGCAACGCCTGCTCCTTCCCATAGCACAGCCACAGGACCTCAGCAACGCCTTCTTCCTCCTGTAGCACAGCCACAAGACCTCAGCAATGCCTTCTCCCTCCTGCAGCACAGCCACAGGACCTCAGCAACGCCTCCTCCCTTCTGTAGCACAGCCACAGGACCTCAGTAACCCCTGCTCCCTCCTGCAGCACAGCCACGGGACCTCAGTATTGCCTGCTCCCTTCTGTAGCGCAGCCACAATACCTCAGTAACGCCTGCTCCCTCTTGCAGCACGGCCACATGGCCTCATCAACGCCTACTCCCTCCTGTAACACAGCCACAGGACATCAGCAGCGCCTCGTCCAGCAAACCCATAGGATCTTGGTGATGCTTCCTTCCACTAACAGCACAGCCAAGGGACTTCGTTAACGCATCCATCCTTCTACAGCACTACCACTGAACATCGAGAGTCCTTACTCCAGCCGGAGCACCACGAGACCGTTCAAAGACTCATCTCTTGCAGCATCACCATGGGACTCCTCCCTCACCTCTTTTGCTGCTCCAGCACCAACGGTGGCAGCTTGCTAGTGTAGAAAAACTCATTTAGACATCTGTGATCATTCCCAGATATGATCTCGCCTCTTGTTTTCGTATCATCGGTGTATTTTCAAGACTTCGATATTTGGGTGTCGTTCTAGATTGTTTATATCGATTCTATAAAGAATAGGGCCAAGTGTTGAGCTCATGCACCAGTCTTATTGCGAAAGGTATTGAATCATTTTTCCATTCCATACTTTTCGCTCTTTTCGTAATCTGGTATTTTATCCAGTCGCATAGTTTGGCTCCAACACCTTAAGCCCTTATTTTGCATGAGATTTAATAATTTGGTCGCTTCCTGAACGCATCTATAGTTTTGGCATTAGTGACAGTTGCAGACAACTTACTCCATTTGCCAGTTATTATTTGTAAAGAATTTCCTTATATCTGAGAAAGCAGTTGGAACCATTGTGTCCCCTCCATCCCGCTCTGGACTCCACCAACCCCAGCCCAGCCCTGGGCTCCACCGTTGCCGTCCAGGGTTCCACCAATCCCAACTCAGTCCTGGGCTCCACCTGCCTCACCCTTGGCTCTATCAATCCCAACCCAGCCCTGAGCTCCACCAGCTCCGTCCTGCGCTCTGCCAATCCCAAGCCAGACCTGGGCTCAATCAGCCCCAGCCCACAACGCCTCAGACTCCACCTGCTCCAGCCCCGCCCTGGGGCTTCCATCTGTCCTTGCTGCTTTAAAGGCTGGACGGTGTGCGACACCCGAGTACCCCAGGCCCCCGCCGGTATCCAGGAGCAAGTGGGAAACTGTCGATATCCACACTCCTCCCCCACCCTCACCCTGACCCTCACCAGACATACAGCATCAGCCGCCTTGAGCTATACGGATAAGACTCAAGTGTAAAGTACAGATAATCGTGGTTTGTGAAAGTGAGGTAACGCTAATGAAGTTTTCCACTAACCTTTCGCATACCATGAATGACATGATAATATTTCTTGTGAGCTTTATATCATCATAATAATTGTTCTTTATCTACACGCACATAAGTGGGCCTTCCTGAAAGATATGCCCAAATAGTGAATATTCCTTAAAAGATGCCGTACCGTAGACCTAATAAAGTTTCGTTCCATGTATCTACGGTAGAAGAATCCATTTTTTTCTGTAGCCACCCACTATCGCTCCACAAAGCGTTATATTGCTGACGACGCCCTGTCTTGGTGGCAGGTCACAGCGGATGACCTCACCTGACCTAGTAATTTCCAGAGTAATGAGTTTGGTGGCCCAGCCTACGGTCGCACCTGTAATATTAATCCAGTCATATCTACACGCAATGTTCGGCAGTGGCAGATCAGCTGATGTGGGTGTAATAATAGATGACCCGACCCTTTCCATAAGAAGAGCCGCCCTCAGTCCACCAGCTTGGAAGAAAAAAGCTGGCGACATTCAACTTCGACGTCTCTAAATCCCTTCGAAAATAGCTACCCCTCCCAGACCTGACCCTGCCGCCTCTTAAATACCCGGGTATCACCGCAGGAAAGCAATCAGGCAGTTGATTCACCATTAGACAAGTGCACCACTACGGTACCTGAAGTCTTGGCGATGCGACATCAGATTCAAGTCGCCCTTAGGGCGTCTCCTCCATCAGTAGAAGTCCCAGCATGACTCCTGACGTTTCATCATCCTGGCAGGTTTCATTGCGGTGTCTCCTCTCCGACGTCCACTTTCGACAGGACTCACGTGGAACATTGCCTCCATCCGTCACGAGTAGCAGCTATGACAAGGGCCCTGCGGCCACGCCCGCGGCACTCCTGCAACCCTAGCACAACTCCAGGAGTCTCCTGCAACCCTAACAAACTCCAGGAGCCTCCTGCAACCCTAGCTCAAATCGGCAGCCACCGCTCACTCAGGAGCCGCGATATGGACCACACCCACCTCCTGGAGGAGCTTCATATGAAGTCAATTCGGTGCCTGTCTCGCACTACTCGTTTATGTTTACTCGTTTTATGTTTATCGTATTTTTGTGTCTCAGTTATACACTGTAACAATCCAACTAGCTAAGAAAACTCATTTTCTCATCAGTACATAAATTCTTGCGTCTTAAGGATAGTTCTGTGTAACAGTCTGCTTTCCGTTTGTTGGTCACATATGTAAATCACTCCCGCTTAACAAAGTACCATCCATTTTAGACATTACACACACACACACACACACATGGACAAGAAAAAGACTCCCTCACCTTCCTCTACAAACAATTCATCCGTTCCACTTTAAACTGTGCCTCACCCGCCTGGTCTTCTGTTCTCTCAAAAGGAAGCATGACAAAGCTACAAACCCCTGAAAATAGTGCACTCAAAACAATCACTGGCTGCCTAGCAACCACAAACGCAGAACAACCTCACAATGAAACAAAGATCCTTGCTATACACTGCTACTTAAACATGCTTAGCACTCAATTCTCTGCAACAACATTAAACCCCTCCCAACCAAACACTATATGATTAACCACCAACCCCAAAATAGAAATAAGCTTACCCGTGCCTCACACTTCAGATCCCCTAGCCCTAGAAACGTAACGCTTAAAACACACACTGTGAAATAACCCGAGAAGCGCAAAACACACACTGTGAAATAACCCGAAAAGCGCTAAACTTTCGACCTCCCTACTCAGTCTTAACTCCAATCCTACAGATATACGCACACTCATCAGAAAGTACATACACTCCAGACAAACGCATCACACTTGCTTACACTTTGGATATCGCCCATCATTAGAACACAATAAATATCGCTCCATTATATCTCGAGACCCTTCATTCCCACAGTACACTTGCATGATGTATGGCCCCGACCGAGGGACGTGGCTAACTTCCAGTGCTGCAGGAGCTTCATAAAGATAGAAGGGAATTCAGTGCTGCAGGAGCTTCCTAAACTTTGATGGAAGAGACTCCTGGGGCTGGTATTGTGTGGGGTCGGCGCCTCGGCGATCACTGGAACATTTTTAATTTGAAATGGTCATGACATCTTCTTTTTCTTCCTTTTCTAACAGAAACGTTTCAGTTTAGGTTAGGTTAGGTAAGGTAAGGTTTTGTTAGGGTACCGAAGAAGGTCCCCATCGCTGCTCGTACTTCTTACCGACTGGTGCAGTATAATACGCACGGAAGCATAATTATCCACCGCATTTTCATATTCCATTTGACCCTTACTCATAACCTGTTGGTTGGTTGGTTGGTTTGGCTTTGACTTAAGCCTATCAACTACCAGGGTCATTAAGGCTGTCAGCGTCAAGCGAAAACCCACCGACCGAAGAGTCTTTTTTTAACGCCCCCTTCAGGTGTTCATGCTAATGAAAAAAAAAGTCACAAACACCCTCACCTGACATGTAGCTATTGTCTTACATGACTTGTGACATCCATGGGGAGAGATGATATCCTCATTGTATTGTCTCCTGGCTTTTTGAGATGTGGTTGATTTGCCAGACACCTTTTCCGGATTCCATTCGTTACTCATCCTTTTGGATGTATAGCCATTGCGAACTTGTATATAAAATTAAATATGCTGACCTCGATCACCTGTTAAGATCAAATCCAAGAGCCTGTTAGTTATAATTATTCTAATTACTGTTTGGTGATTGACTGGACTAGAGACATGATCTACACTGCAAAATCTTATTGCATTGAAGTATTGTAGATAGGATGAGGCTATGGATATTACCCCCGGCAACACTCGGTAAAATAAAGACGAATATAACGCGATCGGCGATTCTGTACCCTAACCTAATCCAACTTTAACAAACGTCTATGGAAGAAAATTCTGATCGTGTTTTAAACGGTACAACCAGTTCTTCAACCATTAACAGTGTCAGAGAGTGGAATAAAGTCTAATTAAGTTGTAAACCCGTCTGGGATATAAATATATAATTCAGGCTGAGTTGTACTTTCACTTAGAAAGAGCAAGAAAAGATTAATGTGATAGTTACATTATGTCGATTTACCCATGTCTGTATACGGGGTTATAGCAGAGACATGAGACTGTAGTGGAATTAACGCGTAATTTAATGTCCATAAAAATGTCCATTTGGAGCTGTAATCCCATGGAAAAATGTGTCCCGTCCTAAAATACCACACACACTAATTTTTTCTCATACTTGTTTGTTGACTTTGAAAGTCATTTGGTAATTACTTTGTGATTCTGCTTGATCAATAACATTATTTATTAGAACGACCTGCGTTTACATTGACGGACACTCACATGACATCTACACAAGCCTATCACTAGGTCTGTCGTACACATGGGTTCTGTCAGTCCCGATGGGCTGACCCTATTCACCTCTAATTAGGATAGCGTTACCTTTCTAATGATATTACTAGATAAGAATGTCTATTTTTCATTCCGTTGGCCACAATGAATGGCAGATGATACATGTGCGTGTGTTGTGTGTATGCGCGCGAGCGCGCCAATGCCAATTCATTGTTGGCGTATTGTCTGCACATTTTAACTGAAATGAAGAGATCATAATGAATAGTATATACAATAAACTTCTTTTACAATTCCATATTTGCAATCCTATTCATCATTTGTGGTTTGCGTAAAGCATTTGATTAACGTATTAAAGAATGCATGTATTTTCCTATAGCAGCACCACAAGTACCGGGCTTTTCTCATTATCTAATAATTTTTCAGGGGTAGATCGGCCTTGATGTCAGTCAGCGTCTGAGATGAAGATGTAGTATTTTATGGAAGCGTCTGCAGCCTGGAGTCCTCCCTCATGTCTGTCATGGACCCGCTCACCTAGCAACTGATTCCATTTCATAAAAATGGTATCAGAGTATTTTTCCACCCCTAACTGTAGGTATAGATTCACAATTTCTTCATGAAAAAAATTGAATGCGCTTAAATGTAAATAATTGTTTTAAGGGGTTTACGATTGTGGGGTAACAACATGGCGTTGTAATGTAGTGACCTCGATGCAATATTGCTGTTGTTAGACAGATGTAAGAATGAATGTTTCATGGTACAAATTAGGAGTTAAAAGGGAGGAACGGAAGGTTAAAAGCTATCATGAGAAAGGACAGGAAAAACAGAATGCAGGTGATCGGTCCATGTAGCCGCTGTTCTTGGCGCTATTTCGCTAATGCAGGAAATGACAAATCTGTGTATGAAATTATACACACACACACACACACACACACACACACACACACATATATATATATATATATATATATATATATATATATATATATATATATATATATATATATATATATATATATATATATTTTTTTTTTTTTTTTTTTTATACTTTGTCGCTGTCTCCCGCGTTTGCGAGGTAGCGCAAGGAAACAGACGAAAGAAATGGCCCAACCCCCCCCCCCATACACATGTACATACACACGTCCACACACGCAAATATACATACCTACACAGCTTTCCATGGTTTACCCCAGACGCTTCACATGCCTTGCTTCAATCCACTGACAGCACGTCAACCCCTGTATACCACATGACTCCAATTCACTCTATTTCTTGCCCTCCTTTCACCCTCCTGCATGTTCAGGCCCCGATCACACAAAATCTTTTTCAATCCATCTTTCCACCTCCAATTTGGTCTCCCTCTTCTCCTCGTTCCCTCCACCTCCGACACATATATCCTCTTGGTCAATCTCTCCTCACTCATTCTCTCCATGTGCCCAAACCATTTCAAAACACCCTCTTCTGCTCTCTCAACCACGCTCTTTTTATTTCCACACATCTCTCTTACCCTTACGTTACTTACTCGATCAAACCACCTCACACCACACATTGTCCTCAAACATCTCATTTCCAGCACATCCATCCTCCTGCGCACATCTCTATCCATAGCCCACGCCTCGCAACCATACAACATTGTTGGAACCACTATTCCCTCAAACATACCCATTTTTGCTTTCCGAGATAATGTTCTCGACTTCCACACATTTTTCAAGGCTCCCAAAATTTTCGCCCCCTCCCCCACCCTATGATCCACTTCCGCTTCCATGGTTCCATCCGCTGACAGATCCACTCCCAGATATCTAAAACACTTCACTTCCTCCAGTTTTTCTCCATTCAAACTCACCTCCCAATTGACTTGACCCTCACCCCTACTGTACCTAATAACCTTGCTCTTATTCACATTTACTCTCAACTTTCTTCTTCCACACACTTTACCAAACTCAGTCACCAGCTTCTGCAGTTTCTCACATGAATCAGCCACCAGCGCTGTATCATCAGCGAACAACAACTGACTCACTTCCCAAGCTCTCTCATCCCCAACAGACTTCATACTTGCCCCTCTTTCCAAAACTCTTGCATTTACCTCCCTAACAACCCCATCCATAAACAAATTAAACAACCATGGAGACATCACACACACCTGCCGCAAACCTACATTCACTGAGAACCAATCACTTTCCTCTCTTCCTACACGTACACATGCCTTACATCCTCGATAAAAACTTTTCACTGCTTCTAACAACTTGCCTCCCACACCATATATTCTTAATACCTTCCACAGAGCATCTCTATCAACTCTATCATATGCCTTCTCCAGATCCATAAATGCTACATACAAATCCATTTGCTTTATATATATATATATTTTTTTTTTTTTTTTTATACTATTCGCCATTTCCCGCGATAGCGAGGTAGCGTTAAGAACAGAGGACTGGGCCTTTTTTTGGAATATCCTCACCTGGCCCCTTCTGTTCCTTCTTTTGGAAAATTAAAAAAAAAAAAAGAGAGAGGGGAGGATTTCCAGCCCCCCGTTCCCTCCCCTTTCAGTCGCCTTCTACGACACGCAGGGAATACGTGGTAAGTATTCTTAATCCCCTATCCCCAGGGATAATATATATATATATATATATATATATATATATATATATATATATATATATATATATATATATATATATATATATACATATATATATATATATATATATTGTATACATACATTGTATACATATATATATATATATATATATATATATATATATATATATACATTGTACAAAGGCAAAGGGGATAAGAGTGAGTGCTCAAATTACAGAGGTATAAGTTTGTTGAGTATTCCTGGTAAATTATATGGGAGGGTATTGATTGAGAGGGTGAAGGCATGTACAGAGCATCAGATTGGGGAAGAGCAGTGTGGTTTCAGAAGTGGTAGAGGATGTGTGGATCAGGTGTTTGCTTTGAAGAAATACTTAGAAAAGCAAATGGATTTGTATGTAGCATTTATGGATCTGGAGAAGGCATATGATAGAGTTGATAGAGATGCTCTGTGGAAGGTATTAAGAATATATGGTGTGGGAGGCAAGTTGTTAGAAGCAGTGAAAAGTTTTTATCGAGGATGTAAGGCATGTGTACGTGTAGGAAGAGAGGAAAGTGATTGGTTCTCAGTGAATGTAGGTTTGCGGCAGGTGTGTGTGATGTCTCCATGGTTGTTTAATTTGTTTATGGATGGGGTTGTTAGGGAGGTAAATGCAAGAGTTTTGGAAAGAGGGGCAAGTATGAAGTCTGTTGGGGATAAGAGAGCTTGGGAAGTGAGTCAGTTGTTGTTCGCTGATGATACAGCGCTGGTGGCTGATTCATGTGAGAAACTGCAGAAGCTGGTGACTGAGTTTGGTAAAGTGTGTGGAAGAAGAAAGTTAAGAGTAAATGTGAATAAGAGCAAGGTTATTAGGTACAGTAGGGTTGAGGGTCAAGTCAATTGGGAGGTGAGTTTGAATGGAGAAAAACTGGAGGAAGTGAAGTGTTTTAGATATCTGGGAGTGGATCTGGCAGCGGATGGAACCATGGAAGCGGAAGTGGATCATAGGGTGGGGGAGGGGGCGAAAATTCTGGGGGCCTTGAAGAATGTGTGGAAGTCGAGAACATTATCTCGGAAAGCAAAAATGGGTATGTATGAAGGAATAGTGGTTCCAACAATGTTGTATGGTTGCGAGGCGTGGGCTATGGATAGAGTTGTGCGCAGGAGGATGGATGTGCTGGAAATGAGATGTTTGAGGACAATGTGTGGTGTGAGGTGGTTTGATCGAGTGAGTAACGTAAGGGTAAGAGAGATGTGTGGAAATAAAAAGAGCGTGGTTGAGAGAGCAGAAGAGGGTGTTTTGAAGTGGTTTGGGCACATGGAGAGGATGAGTGAGGAAAGATTGACCAAGAGGATATATGTGTCGGAGGTGGAGGGAACAAGGAGAAGAGGGAGACCAAATTGGAGGTGGAAAGATGGAGTGAAAAAGATTTTGTGTGATCGGGGTCTGAACATGCAGGAGGGTGAAAGGAGGGCAAGGAATAGAGTGAATTGGAGCGATGTGGTATACCGGGGTTGACGTGCTGTCAGTGGATTGAATCAAGGCATGTGGGGCATCTGGGGTAAGCCATGGAAAGCTGTGTAGGTGTGTATATTTGCGTGTGTGGACGTATGTATATACATGTGTATGGGGGGGTTGGGCCATTTCTTTCGTCTGTTTCCTTGCGCTACCTCGCAAACGCGGGAGACAGCGACAAAGTATAATAAAAAAAATATAAAAAAATATGTATATATATATATATATATATATATATATATATATATATATATATATATATATATATACACCCACACACGCACAAAATCATAAGCAAACGAGAGAGAGAGAGAGAGAGAGAGAGAGAGAGAGAGAGAGAGAGAGAGAGAGAGAGAGAGAGAGAGAGAGAGAGAGACCCGTGGGAGCACAATCAGGTTGCGAAACGGGGAATATCCCCGCCAGGTGAGCTTGCAGTGTTGATCACACACACACACACACACACACACACACACACACACACACACACACACACATATATATATATATATATATATATATATATATATATATAGAGAGAGAGAGAGAGAGAGAGAGAGAGAGAGAGAGAGAGAGAGAGAGGAGGTGCAGCAGCGGGAGTGCAGTTCAACTTGTGGACAGGGTGTAGTTCCCTGACATATGTGTAGGCCGTGGTGTAGCGGTTAACGCATCGCCCTAGCAAAACGGAGACCCGGCATTCGAATTCCGGCTGTGACTCATCCTTTGTCTGATCCGACCACACACACACACACACACACACGTACACACAAGCATGAAACACACATGTCCGGGTTCGAGTCTAGGACAGTGCAGCCGGCTCACAGTCATATCTGCTGTTCATCCTACATTTTAGGGGTTGGTTGATAATTGAATACCTTGATTGGGTTTTATATATATATATATATATATATATATATATATATATATATATATATATATATATATATATATATATAGATATAGATAGATAGATAGATAGATAGATAGATCGATAGGAAGATAGATACCTTATCTCACCTTCCCTTCCTACCGTACAAGTCGCTACTATGTAGCTCCCGCAGCGTTTAGGAAGCCAGCAACGTCCACTAGGCGGGATTACGTCATAAGTGTGGTTATCTCATGTGTACGTCTGCGAGACGTGAATGCAGGACGTTTTCGGAGTAAGTGTTCAATGTCGCCACTGAGGAATTTACATCGCGGGCTTCTATTCTCGTGTGATATACTGAACTGGTGTTCATAATTCTGGTGTGCAGAGCTTTTATGAGTATATATGCGTAGGATGCGTAGTTTCAGTTAGGTGTACCTGGCACAATGGTCTTTGAAGGCTGGCATGGGAGGGCTGTTGTTTATTGCTTGTTGGGTCAGTTCGGTGTGTATGTGTTTAGTCAGTGTTGTTATTGTTGGAGGTGTACAGATCTGTGTGTATAGACCGTTGCAGTGTGAGGCACAGGTAATGTTGCTTCTTACATCGGGTCGGGGTGGTTAGTTTTGGAGTGGTTCGGATGGGAAAGGTCTCGTATTGTTACAAAGAATTGTGTGCTGAGCATGTTGAATTGGGAATGTATTAAGAGAATCTTTGTTTCATTGTGTAGCTCTGTTTTGTATTGTTTGCAACTATTGTTTTGATTGCTTGAATTGCTTTTGACTAGGCTGGTGAGGCGTACTTTAGGGAGGAGTTGATGAATTTTTTGTAGAGCATGTTCAGGGTTGTTTTTTTCTTGTCCAAATACGGTGCTAATTAGTATTCTGAGGGCATTTATGTTGTTGAAGTTTGTGGTGTGGGGATTGAACGTCATGATTGTGTCGTTTGTGATGTTCGGAATAAATGAATAGTGTTTTGTTGAGTGGGAATACTTAACCATCAGAGGTGATGGGAAGGTACAGGTTGGAGTTACTTCTGTCTGGGGTCACTAGGGTGACGTTCTGTTCTGGGTGAGCCAATGTTCTGTGTGATGTAGTGTCGCATGTTTGTAGTTACTAGGGTAATGATGTGTTTGTAAGGTCGCCTGAATATGAGAGAACCTTCATACATAGTGGTCTGCAGGTGGGTGATGGAAGATGGAATGTCATGTATGAAAAGCCTAAACAGGATTAGATAAAGAATATTCGCTAGGAAACTTCAGAGTTTAAAGAATTTAGAGGTGATGCCTTTAACAGTGACTGACTTAGTGGCCAGATATAAAGTTGGCTAGCCTTTTTTTTTTATTATTGTTCTGGTGAATGTGGTTGGTTTGTGGCTGATTTTTGACTAGTGTTTCACGAGCATGTTTCTGAGTTCTTTGGGAGAAGGAATAATGTTCGATTGAATCAGATGCGTTTCATGTGTGGGAGCTGGGTTGGTGTGGCGGGTGTGGATTTCCATTAGATGTACACCAGGATTGGTCGCTGTAGATCTTGTGGCTGAAAGTGTTAAGGAGGAAGTGCCAGTTTCCAGGCTTAGTGACGCTTGCTGCTTACGGTCTGGATTTGTTGTGGTTTCCAGTGATGATGAGAGACGTTGTCTGGGTTGGCTGCTTTGTTTTTTTTGTGATGTGTAACTTATGGAGAGAAGTTTGGAGTTGTTTGAATCTTTATATCACTGAGATGCGTTCTTTTCGCTGTCTTCGTGGGTGGTTTTGAAGGAGGTGAAATCACCTATGATGAAGTTTTAGAGCATGAATTTCTTGTTTTATGCAAACACTGCCCATTTATCTTTTCCAGCATTATGCATGTGTTTTTTCTTAGTGGCTGTGAATGATGATGGATGGGTCAGATGTAGAGTTATCAGAGTGGTCAGAGGAGAGTTCATGTATGTCTGCTGCAGGTGGTTCTTGTGTGCAATGTTGTACTTACAAAAACTAACATCTGGGGAATTTAACTGCTGGAGGTGTTAGAGCGGGAGTCTGGCTTGCTAGTTGTGTAGATTAAGGATACTGAAAGGTTGCAGTTGGTTTTTGAGTAGTTCACCTCACGGGTCCTGGGTAAGAGTGTTGAGCCATGCCGAATGGTGGGCATTGACATCTCCACATAGATGTTGGGCATGATGTATTCAGGCTCTACTCTTGGGGAGAGTATCCGGGAGGGCAGGTGGGACAGGGGGAGGTATGTGGGTGTTGATCAAGTTGCAGTAGGTGCTCTGTAGTGTTATCGTTTGTGGATTGCATTTTTGCGAGTGTTGTTGTCAGCAGCTGTGATCTGTTTTCTATTCTGGGTGATGTCAGTGACTGAGATATTGTGGTGTACAAGTGGTATGACTCCTCCTTCTTCTCCATGTTGTTTGTCTTGTATTAGCTAGGTTATATGGGTGTAGAAAGGAGGGAGTAAGGATTTGGGTGCAAGTCTGGCTTCTTGGGTGAGGGCTATGTGCATGGTGATGTGCTTGAAGACGATTGAGCAATTCTGTGACTTTGTTTTCGATGCTATTGATATTGAACTATCCATTGTCTATTGTGTGAGTGGTGTTCTGTGGAGTACAATTACTAGATAATGAAGGGAGGCTTTGTGTATTTTGTGCTGTAGTTTGTAGGGTGCTGATCATGGGCTTGTCATAGTGTAAGAGTAGATCGTCTGTGGTGGGCACTGATGTGCTGCGTAAAGTAGTATCAGCCGAGGCACCTGATCCAGGAATGGGGGTGTGACGGTGCAAGTAGGCTGTGATGTGACGTTGCAGTCGGCTGTGATGTGACGGTCTTGGGTTGGGGATCATGTCACCGACTTGTGGTAGTAGCTGGGGAATGGTGGCCGGAGGCAATATTCGAATCTTTGTGGTGGTGGTGGGGGGGGGGGGGGGGAGAATGCGTGATGGTGTAAAGATAATTGAGTCTAACCCATGGCCTAATACAGCGGCCAGGGGCAGGTAGGAAAACACGCTCCGCGCGGGAGCGGGTGAGTGCGGACTCATTTTGATAACAGGAAGATCAGCTGCAGCCCGTAGGGCGTGGTTCCTCCTGGCAACGGAGAGTCAGGGATAAGCTCTTTTCTTGACCCTCCCTATGTGGCGAGTTTTGTTGTCCTCGATGTGACTTTATGAATATATATATATATATATATATATATATATATATATATATATATATATATATATATATATAGAGAGAGAGAGAGAGAGAGAGAGAGAGAGAGAGAGAGAGAGAGGTGTTACCAGACTCCGCCTCCATGAGGTTGTATCGTGGTTGAAAAGTCAGTTTTGACATTTATCTTCGTCAGCAGACAAAAAAATAATCTCGTCGAAGGTCTTTTCATTCCAAAGGAGTCTATTATGCCACTACTACTGATTGTAGCGCAGCTATGATGCAGCAGGAGGCCCGCAAGGGAGATCCTTGGGCTATATAATGAAAATTATAGAAAGATTAAGACGACCTTCTTCAGGTGCAACAATTACACACACACACACACACACACACACACACACACACACACATATACACACACACACATATACACACACACATATATATATATATATATATATATATATATATATATATATAGAATTGCGAGAGGGATAGCTGGTTCCCACGCACCTTGTAACCATCTCTTTTTTCTCTTTGATCTTAAATGTCGCTTGACAGAAATAAATGTTAGCGTGGGAAAAATATTCATTTATGAATTTATTTTTTCCTTGAAATTTCATTGTCCCATAACGGTTATATAAATTTGGTATTGTTTCAAAGTTTATTTTGATCATTTTCCAGTGAATTTTGGTTCATTAAAGTAGAATTACTTGGTTTTATCTTTTTTTGAATCCAAAGGTACTTGGAAATATAATTTAGATTATGAGATAAACAAGTACTTACAACCTCAGCTTCTGTTTCATGGCTAAAGTATAGAATGTAAGATGACAGCACAATCGCATAGTAATGTAAATAGCAACATAGGCTATTACGGGTTTCTCATAAGTTTTCATTTAATAGCTCAGGAATATTATTTCTAATGTTATCCGAGATAACCCGGGAAACTGAGGCCTTAATCAACGCTATTTCATTAATGCTATTACACACACACACACACACACACACACACACACACACACACACACACACACATACGCAATATATATATATATATATATATATATATATATATATATATATATATATATATATATATATATATATATATATATATATATTCTACAGTCTAAGCCACTCGCCTATTTTATCGACCAAACCTTAGGGGTGGATGAACAGCTAGGTTGACTGTGGACCGTATGCCGCAACCAGGATTCGAATCAAAGCGCCCGACCCTTGGCGGGCCGTTGATGCAGACCGCTACATAACGGAAGTCCATTTGTAGAAATAACAAGATAAATCGTCTATCATTGTCATATTCTCATGATTTTTTTTTTTATCTAAATTACGTGAATTGTAGGAAGGAAAGCCACCCTCTCCAACCTGATTAGTAGATAGGAGTGGAACGCATGATAGGGAACAGCTTCACGTAAGTAATTCGTTTAGTTTAATGAAGATTCACCAGAAAATTACCGAAACAGAAGTTGATATAAATATATAGATCATATAACCTTTAAATGGTGAAACTGGCGGAGAAATTCCATAGAAAAACGAAAGAAGACTCTTTCCCAGGCTAACATTTGCTTCCGCCTAAAGAGAGAGAGAGAGAGAGAGAGAGAGAGAGAGAGAGAGAGAGAGAGAGAGAGAGAGAGAGAGAGAGAGAGAGAGAGAGAGAGATCCAGGCTCGTGTTACTCTTGCGACTGAATGCAAAGCATCGACCACTGACATTAACCCCGGGAGGTTCACTCGACAGAAAAAGTGGTACACAAGCGCGTTCTGAAAGTGCAAATTTACGGGCTGAGCGGCACCTAATTAAAGGCTGGTAAAAAGAAATTACCCCCAATGGAGGTATACTCGCACTGAATTATAGTGCTCCCGGGGACCCAACTTTATGACTAGTCACCATTACAGTCCCATATATCTTAAAGATGATCCCTCTGGTGACCAACATGAAATTGAATTCCCTTAGCTAGACTTTTGATCATGAAATATATGTCCATAAAAGAGAGTTAATCGATAGAGGATCTATCTAAACTGATAAAATGTTTACAAATTGTACTGTGAGAAGAGGAGACTCCCAATTTAGATGGTGGATAATTGTTCCGTATATTTTTCACGGCACCAGTCGATGGAAGAGGCGATCAGCACGAACCAGATAGTCTCCGTAGCCTAACAAAACCGAAATTAACTTTATCTAAATTTGCATGAACTTACAACTCTCACACCCCGTTTCATAGAACGAGCTTACGTGGTCCTGACCTCTAAAGATGGTCTCATTGTAACATGAACAGCAATACTACGACACACACTTGTTTGTCTGTCAACCCGATACAGTAATAACATTAGCGTTATGATAGTGGTGTACAGTAGGTATAGCTCTGCGACCATAGATCGAATGAAAACATTTTCATCACCACATTAGACTGTAAATTTCCCAACCCTGTCCTTTGAAAGATATGTGTAGCTGCATACATCTTCCTATGCCTAGGGTGTCACATTAAACAGTACGGACTCCCTCGCTGTGTGTCAACTACAATATTACTCTATTCATTTAATGTTCAAGTAAGTATAAACCATAGTATTTACTTCGTAAACTATTTGATTGAACCTCACTCACGCATATGCTTATCCAAATTGAAGAAATATCCAGCCCTACCTTGATCTTGAGATCTTTTATGATTAGTTGAATAGTCGCTATCATGACCTCCTAGTTATGTAACATCGGTAATACCTCAACTGTGTATTTTCAGCCGAATGGCCTGCCTGTATTTGATAAAACGTCATTTATTTAATTATTTATCAATTTACAGTGAACTACGTTGATTTTAAGTGAGACCTTGGAGTAAATTTACTATTTTCTGTTGAACATGTTATTCATTTCGAACGTTATCAACTTTCACTGTACAGATCATGAAGTTTAAGAAAATCAATATAGCATCAATAAATATCGACAGCCCCTTATGAATAAGCCTATCGCAATGTTATTACATAATTTCACATAAACACCACAACATATTTTTGGAATTACGCATCACTATAATATTCTCTCACCAAATGACGATTAATTTAGAGACTTTAGATTCGAGTTTCTCTCCGTGAGGAATTCCTATTGAGTCCGTCCTCAGGGGACTGATCGAAGGTTCGGCAATAGAATATTACGAGGCTGTTAATGAAAACGAAGTACTTTAATAAAACGCATCTGTTTAAGACAAAAGAATTCTGTATAATTTAATTTATCTACCTAATGCCTTTTTGTTGTTTTCGAACTTTGTCGTAAAACAGAGCTCTATCCCTTCTTAAAGCTATAGATCTTTATCTTTGTAGGGGTATGTACCGTCCTCCCATATTGCATATTTCGTTGACTGGTTGTTTGGGCTTGTTGCCAATCTAGTGGCAGGGCCATTAAGGCCATCATCGCCAAGCTACATCCGCCAAAACATAAATATCTTGAACACCCTCTGTTGCCATTGATAATCCTAATGCCACATACATTCTGACGATGTTGATGTATCATCTTTGGAGAGGGAGTTCTTAAGAGTATGAGGTGCCGTTTTACTTTCATTTCCTCCACATCATGTGTGTGTGTGTGTGTGTGTGTGTGTGCGCGCGCGCGCGCGATTACTCTGTGTATAAAGGGGAGGGAATTTTATATTCGTCTTGCCCTGTATCTCACCCTTATATACACATGTACCATGTCTTTACTCCTGTGTATGTATGTATGTACATAGGCTGGTGTGTGTGTGTGTGTGTGTGTGTTTTGGCTTCTAATGGCGCGCACGTATGAAATTGCCTCCCCTCACCATCTCTTGCTTCGCTTGACGATCTCTTCCTTTCAGTAGTTCTTCGAGAATATTCTTTCTAGGAAAATGGGGTTTGGCTGGGACCGAGCGAAATGCAGCAAAACTTTCTGTCGGCAGCCAAATGGTAAACATGGAAGTGGAAACTAGGTGTATTTTTCTTTTCATTCCCGTGTTAGTGTGTACATTTCGCTCTTTCGCAACTGAATTTGTAAAATATAGGTGAAAAAGAATAGTCGTTCAAAGAAATGTCAAGAAGGGAGCATCAGATAAATTATAAGGTTAAGGTAGAAATGGCAATGTTGTTACGTCACCCTCAACTGAATGGCAGCGCGCAATACTTCACTTTTTTATTTTTATTTTGCACAGCTTCTCATTTTATCCAACTCGATCTATATTTCCTTTCTCAGTTTTCCCCTTAACGTAAGTCAAAGTGGTTATTTACGCTACCTCGTCTCATATTGTATTCCGCTGGTCTATTTTAAGCCCCACGCAGTCGGTCTTTTTTTTTTCCAGGCTACCTTTCCCCGGCATCATGCATCTTGTAGCATGACTTTCTAATTCTGGATCTTCTTCCATGTGTTTCTCTTTCCTTTTATTGCCCCGCACTGAGGCTTTTATGCTTTAGTACACTTCTTTTTCATAATTCAGCGGATAGATTGGTCCTCTTTTCAAGCCGCATCTTTACCGCACTAGTTCATCTAAGACCTGTCTCTACAGAGGAAATAAGCTGATCCGATTATCACCAGTTTCTATTCTCCTTTTACTCACATTTACCCTATTGATCCCCCATTTGATGATTTTTGATTATCGTGTTGTTTTGTCCATCGTTTTTGTCCATCGTTCCCGATAGTCTTCTAATGAATGATCAATGGATACATAAAAATTATGTCAAAATTCCAAATCCTTGATACCTAAGTCCTTTCTGCTTCTGTAAACTCAAGGCCTGAAGATATCACCTTTATTTAGTGCCGTCAGGAGAGAGCGAGACCTCATGTTTCCCTGGCAAAGTCCGTGTCGCAAAATGAAAATTGCACATGGCGTTTACCCCGAGAGCATTTCGTAAAATGTGAGACGTAATGGGCGGTGTGGGTGTGGATGGGTGGTGTGGATGGGTGGTGGCCTGACAAGCCTACAACTGCTGCTTGTGGCGCTGATTTACAATCTACAAGTGACATAGATTATTGATCGGTTCCCGTTTTCTAAGACGCCGAGAGGGGTGGGGCGCGCTCGTCGTGTAAAGGGAGCTTTGCGTTATATCCCTCTCTCTCGTGGTACTTCGTTCAGTCCTTAAATGAAATTATCATTCCTCGTTAGTTCTTATAAATATCTTCATATGAAGTGTCTCTGTATGTAATATGAATATATGTATTTATATTTTGAGAACTTATAGTACAAATCCTCATTAAATGAACGTATATTATTCATTACGGTGTCGCCGTGAGGGTTGAATGTTATGAAATATCCGAAACAATAAGAGTTATGTATAGGTATTGGCAACATGGGCGGCCAGACAGCGTCCTCGTACCATAACAAACATGGCGCTCGTTGACGGGGAAAGTTGACCGCAAATATGACCCAGTTCGGCGGATTTAGTGACTCCAGGTTCTTAAAATCCTGAGTGGACGTAATGCAGCCTCGGATTTCCTTATAGCGAGTGCGTGTTAAGGATGAGTCCGCCTGTGTTGTGGCACAGTGAGGAACTCTGACAGACGTGGAGTGAGTGAGTGTGTGTGTCACCTGAACTCGATACTTCAGAGACAGTGTCGCCCCTCGTGAAAATATCCGGGAGAGTGAATCTGAACTCTGATTTTAAGCTCATTGGATAGTTTCCTCTTTCGGTCATGACGAAGGGTAAGTTTTATAATTTGAGTGATGATTAGATTCTCTTGTGATGCTGCGCCCCAGCCGATTGATCTGGGAAAAGGTCAAAGTGTTTCCTGTTGGCAAATTATAGAGGATGTGAGTGCTTAACTTGGCCATCGTATTTAATTTTCCTGTAGCAGTGATGTGTGCATCACGCACAGCACAAATTTGAGAAACTAGCATAGAAATGGATGGAAAGGCTGGTATTGATCCATGTGTGTGTTACTTGGTGGTAAGAAAAAGACACTTTATAGCATTTCTCGTTTCGTTTTTTGTTCTGTACTTAGTCTGCATGTACACTCGTTACTTATATCGGTATAGGTGGTCTTCAGTGCGTTAATTATGTGGGTTTAGGTGGTCTTTAGTGTCTAGCAAGAGTATTTTATGGATTGGATTTGTGAAAATGAATTAATGATGTCCTTTAAGATAATAATAGTGGTATGCTTTGTATGCTGTCGTAGGTGAAGTATTTATATGTATACACTACATATATATTTTGTCAAATAAATCCAAATCCAGTCCCATGTATGAGGAAGATAATGGTTACTGGTTAATCAAAATCAAAATGTATATATATGGAATATATGAAATATACATTAAAGGCAGTAGGGCTATGACAGTGGGAGAGGTTGGCAAACAGTTTATACACAAAAATTGAACTTCAACCATTTTGATGTATAATTATCTTCGTGTGATGTATGATTATCTTCATGATGATGCCTGGAAATAGTCAGTTGGCTGAAAAATGAAGAGCTTTATCTGGTGTCTGTTTTATTTTTATCTTGTCTAGACTTTGAAGTTTAAAGATATTTTTTGTACTTGATTACCATTTTCAGCATTAGCAAGGTAGCTCCGGGAACAGATGAAGAAAGGCTGCATTTACTTATGTCCATTCTCAAACTTTCATGTGCAATGTACAGATATGACATAAAAACTCATGAGAGCATTAAAATTGTAGTTTTCTAAAATGAAATTAAGATTTTTTTCAAAAACATGTGTTATTACATTCACCTGAAGTTGGTGCCAGTAACAATTTAGCTTTGCTTCTTAGTAGCTTTGGATATTGATTTATTTGGTTTGCAATGGTAGTGTGGTGTTTACAGAATGGAATGAGTGATAGAATGTGATCTGTTGCTGTAGCTATATGTAATTATATAATTTTGAATAAGGTGTTAGTGGTGAGGGTTATAAAGATCAGGGAAAATGTGGGGATAGCTAATGTAAAAGTAGTTGAAACACTTTTAAAAAGATCACTGGAACCATTGAGAATTTCACTTAGTTTTTCCCAGTAACTTAGAGTTCTAGTAGAAATGTATCTGCATCAGGTAATGGTCTTCTGCTGGGGACTATTTGGAATGCCTGCATTAAGGGAGGTTTGCATGTGGCATGAACAAGTGTTTGGTCTCATCTGTTTGCTTATATTTGTTGGCAGTTGGCATGATGCTCATTATAGTGTGTCAGATATATTTCAGCCAGAAGGTTTTGTTGTATTTTGTTTCAACTGTCTACATTATTCTGATATTGATAATCCTTACCATTATCAACATAGTATTATACAGTGAAATAATGTATAATGTTTCAAGTTACGGTCCACCACTCTCATTTTCTTTTTAGTCTGGACTTTTATTGAAATGTAGTGCTTTATATCAAAAGCTATTAGAGTGGTGGAACTAATCTGATTAATTACCAAAAGTTTGTCTTAAGTATTTTACAAACATTATTTTCTGCATACCTAGAGAATTCTGCCAATACTCAGTCATATCCATATGTTTTGCCGAGAGATCCTATAGTAAAAATGAATGCCTTTTGAAATTTGCAGTAGAGGGTTGGGATAAATCAGAATGTCAAAGGAAATTAAAAGAATGATTTGAGAATATCCAGTATTTCAGAGGAAGGGTCAGTATAATCATAATTGTTGGAAGAAAACTGTTCTTGTGGTCATTTTGAGCATGGAATCAAGGCATCTTTGATGATTTGCAACTCAGATGAGGGATGTCTGGAGACAGGAGGCAATGGTGGTGGAAAAGGTTATTGGCATTGTTATGAATTTCTGTTTACCATACATATGCCAAATGTTGTCTTGGAGGTCTGTTAACCCTACAGATTGGGTTGAGCCCATGCTGCTGAGTCGGGTCTTTGGTTGGCTGTTGAAGACCAGAGCCTTTAGGTTCACATAACATCACAGCTTAGCTGTTCTGGTACTATAGTACACTTTACGATATTCTTTGCAGATGAATAAAAAATGAATGTGAAATCATGTCCATAGAGGATGCTGTAAGGCTGCAAAGGGACATACATCTATTCTTCCAGTGGGCCATGAAGACCAACTTGCCTTTCAGTGGGTTTACATTTAAGCTTCTCCAGTATAGGGAATATGAAGAAAGCAAAAACTTAGGACAAAAAAATCAAATAGATACTGTCATTAACCATTTGAATAATGTGACAAACCATGCAGTAATAATGGCAAATAGCCTAACCTTCACGAACACAATAAAACAACAATTGCCTTCACCAGAAGTTTGGTGGTGTGAATCCTGTGGACTTTCAAGACAAGGAAAGAAAAACTAGTTATACTTTTCAATGCACTAATTCTCTCAAGAGTAGAATAAAGCTGTGTTTTAACACCCAACAAGGCAAGCAAAATTGCAACATTAGAAAATGTTCAGAGGTCTTTGTTGGCACACATTAATGTGGAAAAGGCTCTAAATTACTGGAATGGCTGAAATCGCTGGTTATAGGCTGTATTACTTGTAGCATAGATGGGAGAGTTATATCATCATTTATTCCTGAAAAGTCTTTGAGGGCAAGGTTCCCAACTTATACTTGGAAATAACTTTCCACTGGCATGATAATTGTGGAAAACAGTGAAATACTACGTCTAAAATCTTATGGTATGATGTCCACAAAAGGAGAGGACATCTTAAGTATATGAGGTCTGATGCTTTTCAGTGCTTTGCCTAAGTCATCAGAAATACTATGAGATGTACAGTAGAGAAATTTAGGAGGGTCCTGGATATGTACAAAATCGTACCAGATCAACCAGGGTCCGGGAGCTGAATGAGCCTTTGAGCTGTGGCTTCCTACAACTTGGTTGACAAACAACCAAACCCAGTAGCCTGGGCCCAGCCTTGGCCGGGGGGATAGAGAGTCCCAGAAGGCTTCATCAGGTGAACGTCAGGTAATATATGGAACAGTTCTATGCCTCAGATGTTCTCGATGTTCACTTGTGCTTATTGCAGTCTTTGATATCACTGGTAGTATTTTACATGGAAGGATGCTTAGTCCTACCATTTCTAATACAATATTATTATGATATATATTATTATAGGTATAGGTGTGTATATTTGTGTGTGTGGATTTGTATGTATATACATGTGTATGTGGATGGGTTGGGCCTTTCTTTCGTCTGTTTCCCTGCACTACCTCGCTAACGTGGGAGACAGCGACAAAGCACAATAAATAAATAGATGAATATATTATTATGATTATTATTGTAGAGGAGAAATTGCCCCCTGTCATTACATATAGGATATGCTGACATTATTATTACAGTGAGATAAGTATGTAATATACAGTGCTCTAGAGGTCATATTTGAGAAATGTAAGGAAAGGAGAAAACTAAGGCTTTGTTTTACTGCAGAAAGATGCCATAAGTAATGTAAATGGCTGGTAATTATGATATAAAGTAGAAAAAAAGAACTGAAGTATTTTGGTATGATATTTGCTAATGGAGGGATAGTGAATGATGGGGTGAAGTACCTAAGAGATGAGTTTGAGAACTGGAGGAAGGCTTTGAAATGTTAGACACTTGGATTTGCTTGTATCTCAGTTAGGGTTGTGAAGGATTAAATCAGTTGGCTGTGTTTTACCAGGATTGCCTACAATTACAAAAGCCAAAGAGAATTATACTGCATAGGAGTAATTAAAAGCTTAACTCTTAAGATAACTTTTAATGCACCCAGGTGGACAAATTATGCTTCAAGGAAAGAAATGGAGTTGAGAAATTAGGGAGTATAATCAAGCAATGAGATGTAATATAAGGGTTGGAAATACTAAGACATGAAGGTTAAGGGTACTGTGTATGAAGGATTGAATAGTGAGCTTGAAACAGGCTGTGTATCCTGTATGGATATTGTTCTTATGAAAAGATAATGAGAAATATTGATTTTGACGAAGGGGATAATATTATCTGTTCTGCCATTGGAAGTGCAGAGAAATGGGCCTTTGAATAAGAACTGTGGCAGGCTAAGTGATAGAGTGTCTTAAGCACAGGCAGAACTAATTGCTCATATATACTGTAATGACTTTAAAGATGAAAAAGAGGAAAACGCTTAAACTGATATGTTGATGATAAGTACTCCAATTGCACTCATAAACTGAAAAGAGAGTCTGTTATAATTGAGGATATGTTAATTAAGGAAATTACATGTAGTGCTGGGAATTTATGTAACAAAGGAAGAAATGTTCCGTAGTGCTGGGAATTTATGTAACAAAGGAAGAAATGTTACATTCCTTTTGGTACCTCCTCATATTTGATTGATTGGAAATGAATCAGAAAATACATTACAGTACTCTGTATAATAAAAGTATCTTCTTTTTTTTATGTTAGAGGTTCCAGTCACAAACAAAAGTTCACATCAAGACCAGGCCTCATTTGAAATATAAAGAGGTTAATGAAATTAAAAAGAAGAGACAAAGAAGAGTATTTACAAGTTTTAGAGGAAGTGACAAACCTGTTATTGGGGGAGACATGAAACAGTAGAGTTTCAAAGTTTTAAGGGGTAGGGATAGAAATGGTTATTAAAACTACCCTCTCTTGAGTTGTCAGTGGCCATACATTAATCATGTGAATCAGCAGCTTACTAAGTATTGTATGATCTAGCTAGTGAAGGGTACACACAGGCACCCAGATCTCGGGAGCAAAAAGCAAAGTAATTCCAATAGGAGAGGGGAAAGTTAACTAACATTGCAGCATAGGGCAAGTGGGTCAAGTTTTGGAGTTATCCTGGAAGGGATGTTTAGTTGTACTGCTTTTGACTCTACTCTTTTTAAGTAAGGATGCAGAACTAGAACCACTCCAGAAGCGAGAGCAGTTATCTGTACAAAGATGGATCAGTCTTTGTATAAACAGAGCATTTGCTTGAAAGAAGAGAAATGTTAACATCTCGATAGGACTCCCAGTTTCTTAAAGAGGCAGGTTTACCTATTTCTGTAATGTGGGGTTTCCCAGACAGTTAGGATGTTACAGTAAAACCAAGTATGTTCTTTGAGTCAATAGGTGGAATTGCAGAACTGTTCAGGAAGTTTGGAGACTTGAGAAATTTTCAGTAGAGAGATGGGCAGAAACTGGGTCTTTGAGGCATTAATCTTAATCAGATTATGTTTACTCCACCATGCCCAATTCTGAATTTGTTGAGGAAGTTGTGTTGAGACAAGATGCAGATCAGATAAGAGAAGAAGGAGCAGAATTTAAGGATGTAGAGGAATACAGTGTTGTGTCATCAGCATATGAGTGCATTTGGTTGTCTGGAGAAGAAAGGAAATCGTTGATAGAAGGAAAAAAAAGTATAAAAGATAAGACAGAACCTTGAGGGACACTGCTCTTGGTGGAGCAAGGGAAAGAGGCTTATTTATGAAACAGATCAGCCAGAGAGAAAGCTGCATGTGAGGGAGGGAAGCCAAAAGAGGGGAGATGAGACCCTGATTCTTCTCTCTGTCAAAAGCTTTGGATATATCAAGGGCAACTATGCAGGATTCCTCAAAATATTTTTGGGATGATAAAGGGATGGGGTGGGCAGCAAGTTAGGGTTGCATTTACTTCTTGCAGCAGTCAGGGCTGTACTAGAGTCTTTTCCATTAACCTGGCCAACTCTCTATTTCTACTAGTCACAAGGGAATCACCTTGACTTCTCTTCTGTGATGGTAATATGGGATCTTCTGGTAGATTCCCTATCAAAATACCACCTTTTGAGGTACTTCCTTTGGCAGTGTATGCATTAATGTAGTAATGATACAGAGAAGGCTCCAGAGCTTCATGTTTTTTGAAAATCTGATACATTGGTGTATTTTTTTTTTTTTTTTTATTATGTTGGAGATGGATCTCTCAGCCCTCCCTTTCAAAAATGAATTCATAACGGCCCTGACTGAATGTTCAAAGGATTATAAACAGAATAGGTTAAGCTGGGTATGGTAGAAACCTGCAAGAGGACTAGTATTTATATACACCCTCTGTCCAGTCTTCAGAACTTGAGCAGAAAGAGATTGATTTTAGATCTGTCCATACTTTGCACCTGCATCAGACTGCACAAATTTCAGATGATTGATGAGCAGACAGCTCATCAGCCCTTGCTACTAACAGTTGTGTGGTCAGTTTGAGGATTAAAGAATGAGGAAACTTTGGCTTTCAGGTTTGGGAACCAGTCATGGTAGACTTGGTGATGCTCTTTTGAGTTTTGTGTAGTCCCAGTCACAGGTTGATTGATACTGATGGGCCACCTGATTGCAAGAATTTCATATGCATAGGCCACAGTAGTAAAATATGTCAGACAAGGATTAATTCTTAAACTGGAAAAGCTGGCTACAATTGTATGTGCGGAAGATACAAGAAAAAACATTAAAACATGACTATTTTTTTCATGAAGTGAACAGTGTGCATGCAGAAGTATGAAAATTGAAAAAATACATCTTTTATCTACTATTGTTCTACTGTGGTGGACTGATGAAAGTTTATGAAACCTACACTTGTCATGTTGTTCAAAACAGGACCAGTATTTTATGTACACCATCTTTTCAGTCATTAGAAGGACTTGAGCAGAAAGAGATTGATTTTAGACCTTTCCATACTGTATACCTGCATCAGACAGCACAAATTTTAAATGACTGATGAGCAGACAGCTCATCAGCCCATACAACTAACAGTTGGATAGTAAGTTTGGGAATTAAAGGTTGCTTAATGGCACATTTTCCATTCATATCAGAATGAGGAAGCTTTTGGCTTTCAAGTTTGAGAAGCAGTCAAGGCAGACTTGATGCTCTTTGAGTTGTGTATGGTCCCAATCTTATTTTAAGATGATACATTTAGGCACCTGATTTCAAGAATTTCCTCTGCATATGCCACAGATTCTTGAGTGATTTTCTGCTAGTTGCAAATTTGATTTCTTGCTAGTTGCAAATTCAGTAGTAAAGTTTGTCAGACAAGGATTAACTCTTAAACCAGAAAAGCTGGCCATCGCTGTATGTGCTGAAAATATACAAGAAAAAAAGAATGAAGCACATGACAGTATATTTTTTTTTATATAGAATTAACAATGTGCGTGCAGAACTGTGATAAATGAAATTTTTTTTTTTCTCTCTATTGTCCTACTGGACTGGAGTAGACTGATGGAAGTTTATGAAACCAACACTTGGTTTGTGGTTCAAAAAGCGGTGCAGTAAGAATCTGAAAAACATATTACTGTGTACTGTTATTAGAGAAAAGGTATGCATTCAAAAGTTTGGAAAATGATTATATAAATCCTTTTATGTACCTTTGGATTGCTATGTTGGATCAATGGTAGGTTATGAATGCTACACTCGGCACACACTTTCAAAACTGTGGTGGAGAAATGTCACAGAGGATGTCTGTCGCATTTGATCAGTATGGTACATACGATATATATCACAGTTTTAAGGTTTAAGACACCTGGATGCCCTTTTTTAAAAGAAGGTTGTGTCATTAGTCAGGAAGTTTCAATTGATTTCTTGTGAGAATTTTGCTTGGCATAGGATAGAGTGGTGCACTCATACAGGCTCTTTGTGTCTTCCATGGGAAAAGGTTATGGACTATACATGTTGCTTCAATAGTCTAAATGAGTTTATAGTGTCTTGACATTGATTAGAGCACCTGTTGGGTAGTATAACATTTACCGTTGCTGACTATGACGCATTCTTGGGCTACCTAGGGTGAGTCTGCATTGGTTTGAATCCATATTTCAGCAGTCGGTCCGCAGTCAACCCACCTGTTCATCCTACCCTATGGGGATATTTGTCAAATTGGATACTTTGATGTATAGTGAAGAAAAAGTGCTGCCCACATATTCCCTGTGTGTTGTAGAAGGAGACTAAGAGGGGAGGGAGCAGGTGGTTGATAAATCTCCCTTCCTCTATTAATTTTCAAAAGAAAGAGCATGGCATGGAGCCAAGTAAGGATGTTTCCTTTTAAGGATCTGTTCTTGTCACTTCCTCACTTATGCAGGCAATGGCAAGCATGCATGAAAAAGATTTTGAGCGATCGGGGCCTGAAAATACAGGAGGGTGAGAGGCATGCAAGGAATAGAGTGAATTGGAACGATGTATTATACAAGGGTTGACATGCTGTCAGTAGACTGAACCAGGGCATGTGAAACATCTGGGGTAAACCATGGAAAGGTCTGTAGGGCTTCGATGTGGATAGGGAGCTGTGGTTTTGGTGTATTACACGTGACAGCTAGACTGAGTGTGAACGAATGTGGCATTTTTTGTCTGATTTCCAGGCGGTACCTTGCTGAAGCAGGGGGCAGCAATGCGGTTTCCTGTGAGGTGGGGTAGCACGAGGAATGGATGAAGGCAAGCAAGTATGAATATGTGCATGTGTATGTATGTAGTATCTGCATATGTGTGTTTATGTATATATATGTATGTATAGAGGAGAGGAAAGTGATTGATTCTCAGTGAATGTTGGTTTGCGGCAGGGGTGCGTGATGTTTCCATGGTTGTTTAATTTGTTTATGGATGGGGTTGTTAGGGAGGTGAATGGAAAAGTTTTGGAAAGAGGGGCAAGTATGCAGTCTGTTGTGGATGAGAGAGCTTGGGAAGTGAGTCTGTTGTTGTTCGCTGATGATACAGCACTGGTGGCTGATTCGGGTGAGAAACTGCAGAAGCTGGTGACTGATTTTGGTAAAGCGTGTGAAAGGAGAAAGCTGAGAGTACATGTGAATAAGAGCAAGGTTATTGGGTACAGTAGGGTTGAGGGACAAGTCATTTGGGAGGTAAGTTTGAGTGGAGAAATACTGAAGGAAGTGAAGTGTTTTAGATATCTGGGAGTGGATTTGGCAGTGGATGGAACCATGGAAGTGGAAGTGAATCATAGGGTGGGGGAGGGGGCGAAAGTTCTGGGAGCGTTGAAGAATATGTGGAAGTCGAGAACGTTATCTTGGAAAGCAAAAATGGGTATGTTTGAAGGAATAGTGGTTCCAACAATGTTATATGGTTATGAGGTATGGGCTATATATAGAGTTGTGCGGAGGAGAGTGGATGTGCTGGAAATGAGATGTTTGAGGATCAGTATGTGGTGTGAGGTGGTTTGATCAAGTAAGTAATGAAAGGGTAAGAGAGATGTTTGATAATAAAAAAAGTGTGGTTGAGAGAGCAGAAGAGGGTGTTTTGAAATGGTTTGGTCACATGGAGAGAATGAGTGAGGAAAGATTGACGAAGAGGAAAAGGCGTGCAAGGAATAGAGTGAATTGGAACTATGTGGTGTACCAGGGTCGACATGCTGTCAGTAGATTGAACCAGGGCATGTGAAGCATCTGGGGTAAACCAAGAAAAGTTTTGTGGCGCCTGGATGTGGAAAGGGGGCTGTGGTTTCGGTGCATTATACATGACAGCTAGAGACTGAGTGTGAATGAATGTGGCCTTTGTTGTCTTTTCCTAGGGCTACCTCACGCACATGTGGGGGAGGGGGTTGTCATTTCATGTGTGGCGGGATGGCGATGGGAATGAATAAGGGCAGACTATGAATTATGTACATGTGTATATATGTATATGTCTGTGTGTGTATATATACGTGTATGTATACGTTGAAATGTATAGGTATGTATATGTGCGTGTGTGGACATGTATGCATATACAAGTGTATGTGGGTGGGTTGGGCCATTCTTTCGTCTGTTTCCTTACGCTGCCTCGCTAATGCGGGAGACAGCGACAAAGTATAATAGAAAAAATTAGATGTATGTATATGTGTGCATGTGGGTGTTTATGTGCATATATGTGTATATGAGTACCCCAAATGTTGCTCTAAAGACTAGTTTTGAAGAACTTTATCTTTATTTATGGTAGAATATCTTGGAGAATACCTGAAGACCTTCAGAGATCAGCATGAGGAACCTTTTTATTTTGTTTGCTGAGGCAGTTTGAAATCCTTCTCTGAGGAACTGTTTTGTTTTGGATTAAAAGATTGGTTTTGTTGGCTCTCCCTGGCCTGTTATATCATACCCATGATGTCAGAGGAGTATTGTACTTCTGTGCCAGCCTTTTTGAAGAAGTATTTCTTGAAGGAGTTTTAAAGAGGGCTTTGACATTCTTCCACACATTTGTTATAGAGATGCTCTGCGGAAGGTATTAAGATTATATGGTGTGGGAGGCAAGTTGTTAGAAGCAGTGAAAAGTTTTTATCGAGGATGTAAGGCATGTGTACGTGTAGGAAGAGAGGAAAGTGATTGGTTCTCAGTGAATGTAGGTTTGCGGCAGGGGTGTGTGATGTCTCCATGGTTGTTTAATTTGTTTATGGATGGGGTTGTTAGGGAGGTGAATGCAAGAGTTTTGGAAAGAGGGGCAGTATGAAGTCTGTTGGGGATGAGAGAGCTTGGGAAGTGAGTCAGTTGTTGTTCGCTGATGATACAGCGCTGGTGGCTGATTCATGTGAGAAGCTGGTGACTGAGTTTGGTAAATTGTGTGAAAGAAGAAAGTTGAGAGTAAATGTGAATATGAGCAAGGTAATTAGGTACAGTAGGGTTGAGGGTCAAGTCAATTGGGAGGTAAGTTTGAATGGAGAAAAACTGGAGGAAGTAAAGTGTTTTTGATATCTGGGAGTGGATCTGGCAGCGGATGGAACCATGGAAGCGGAAGTTGATCATAGGGTGGGGGAGGGGGCGAAAATCCTGGGAGCCTTGAAGAATGTGTGGAAGTCGAGAACATTATCTCGGAAAGCAAAAATGGGTATGTTTGAAGGAATAGTGGTTCCAACAATGTTGTATGGTTGCGAGGCGTGGGCTATGGATAGAGTTGTGCGCAGGAGGATGGATGTGCTGGAAATGAGATGTTTGAGGACAATGTGTGGTGTGAGGTGGTTTGATCGAGTAAGTAACGTAAGGGTAAGAGAGATGTGTGGAAATAAAAAGAGCGTGGTTGAGAGAGCAGAAGAGGGTGTTTTGAAATGGTTTGGGCACATGGAGAGAATGAGTGAGGAAGGATTGACCAAGAGGATATATGTGTCGGAGGTGGAGGGAACGAGGAGAAGTGGGAGACCAAATTGGAGGTGGAAAGATGGAGTGAAAAAGATTTTGTGTGATCGGGGCCTGAACATGCAGGAGGGTGAAAGGAGGGCAAGGAATAGAGTGAATTGGATCGATGTGGTATACCGGGGTTGACGTGCTGTCAGTGGATTGAATCAGGGCATGTGAAGTGTCTGGGGTAAACCATGGAAAGCTGTGTAGGTATGTATATTTGCGTGTCTGGATGTATGTATATACATGTGTATGGGGGTGGGTTGGGCCATTTCTTTTGTCTGCTTCCTTGCGCTACCTCGCAAACGCGGGAGACAGCGGCAAAAAAAAAAAAAGAAAAAAAATTTGTTATACAAAACCTTGATCTACACGCCACAGGTAGATCTTATAGGTTTACCTCCTGTGAGGCTGAGGATCGCTACGTTCCAAAGGATAACGTTATGTTTGCTGTCATCTTTTTTCTTGGTAAAAAAGTTTTTCTGATTCTTCACTCCCATGTTATTATGCTATTATGAATAGGACAAACTGACCCTGGAGGTGAAAGTGAATTCATTTGGAGAATGGAGTGCTATTTCTCTGTGTGGCAGCATCCAGCCAGGAAATTTTTTTATTGTTGTTTCCTGCCCTACCATCCCTTCCCTTTTAAAAGACTTTCCTCTTAACTGGTGGTTAACATCATTGGGATGACGGCCTTGTTCCAAAGAATTATGAATTGGTCAGCCTGGTGTGGCGTGATAGCTGTCGAGATGATGACTTCATCGCCTGATAGTGACTGCTGATTGGAGGAGCATGTATTTGGAGAATAGATGATTAGTAAAGGGTGAAAACTGTAAAACCTCATCACATGGTATGGACTTTCATCCCCTGGAGATCATGAAGATGTTCTCATAACTTGCTGGCCACCGCCGCAGAGAGAGATATGAAAATGTTGTGAGACAATGCCCTGGAGAAAAAGGTTTTCATACTTCAGAACTTATATTTTTAATTTCAGTATTTTCAGCAAAACTATAATGTGTCTGTATCATATCTGTTCAGTATTTTTCTCAAAACGATAATATATCTTTATGTAATTTCTTTTCAGTGTTTTTTCACTAAACCATAATGTATCATATTTCACTGGCAGCCTTTTGGGAAAATGAGAATGCTGAATTTGATACCTTTGCATTAGTCTGATATCTGAAGAACATTTTATTAAGTTTAGTTGAGAGATTTTGCCTTGACAATAAATGTTAATCATGTTTTCTTATCCTCAGGTGGTAAAGCCAGGTGATGGTGGGAGTTGGAACAAGGGGGGCAGTATGGGCCCTTGGGGGGGCATATGCCCCTCCCCATGGTGCTGGGCATAACTCATTCCTAGATGTACTGGGAGGGGGACCTGGTGGACCTCCGCTAGATGGTGCCTCTCTTACTGTTGCTCTGGATGTTGTACAGGCATGGGCTGTACTCATCACTGTTGGCTTCACTCTGGTGCTCTTCGTTTTCTTGGCATTCTGTGTATGTGCCAAAAAAGATGATGGGTGAGTACTTATTTTCATATTCTTTGTATCCCTTATGCATATTATAAGTATGAAGGAAACAGATTTCAAGAACAGAGGTAAGATGGAAAATAAAGGGAACTGCATAAAAAGCAGTATTAAGAAAGTATTGTATATTTCACTTAGTATAAGATAATGAATGGTAAGCACATAGATTGAATAGTGTTTGTAGGCAGTGTGATTATTAGCAATTATTTCCCACATTATTAGTCTGTGAGTTAGGTAAGGTATTTCTTAAGGGAATTATGTAAAAATGGTATCAGTAGCTTAAGAAGCCACTTTTTGGCATTCTTGCGTATTTTTTTCATTTGGATGCTGATATGGCCTCAGTATTGCACAGAAGTGTTGAGTGATTAATTGGCTGTCATGGTAAAGAAAAAAGTAAGAAGGACTGTTAAAGCTCATTTAGAGGGAATAGCTGGAGACATAATTTCTGATATTCCTCTTGGCAGAATGGGGTAGGGGCTGTTCTGAGATTAGAGTAAGTAGTTTGGTTTGGATACTTGTTTAAAAAAGTGAAGACTGCTGTGAAATAAAGTATATCATTTTCTTTCGTATTGAATTCCAGCTATGATGAATATGAGCTAACACAAGGAATAACAACAGTAAAGGTTTGCCATGATGGAGGTGAGAATGGGTTGGGCAGCTATCCTCGCATCAATGGGTCTAACACGCCAGGAGGTACTGATGAAGCCTCAGAAGCATCTAGCAGGTAAGATGTATTTCCTGTTACATTTGTGTATATGGTAAGGACAAGTGACAGGAGACCAGATAGTCCATGATGGAGTTATCTAATGGAGGACATGTAGTATTGCCTTAAGTTTCTAATCTTATTCTTGTTTGAGACAGGAAAGTAAAACAAAAGGAACCTTCCCTTCCACCTCTCTCTCTTTGGCAAAACAAACAACAGGAAAAATATTGAGAAGTAGCACCATGAACTATTCAGAGAATATATTCCATGGAAATTGTGAATGGGAAAAGTTCCCTCCTCTGACAGCTGCAGGGATTTAGGGAAGCAGGCTTAGATCTGAAATGGGGGAAAGAATTGATTTTTAAAAGTCATGTAAATGTTTTTCTGTCTTCCATTAAACAGGTGTATATGTACTAATGATATACATCACTGAAGTATTTTTTTTTTTTTTTTTTTTTTTTTTTTTTATACTTTGTCGCTGTCTCCCGCGTTTGCGAGGTAGCGCAAGGAAACAGACGAAAGAAATGCCCCCCCCCCCCATACACATGTACATACACACGTCCACACACGCAAATATACATACCTACACAGCTTTCCATGGTTTACTTCAGACGCTTCACATGCCTTGCTTCAATCCACTGACAGCACGTCAACCCCTGTATACCACATGACTCCAATTCACTCTATTTCTTGCCCTCCTTTCACCCTCCTGCATGTTCAGGCCCCGATCACACAAAATCTTTTTCACTCCATCTTTCCACCTCCAATTTGGTCTCCCTCTTCTCCTCGTTCCCTCCACCTCCGACACATATATCCTCTTGGTCAATCTCTCCTCACTCATTCTCTCCATGTGCCCAAACCATTTCAAAACACCCTCTTCTGCTCTCTCAACCACGCTCTTTTTATTTCCACACATCTCTCTTACCCTTACGTTACTTACTCGATCAAACCACCTCACACCACACATTGTCCTCAAACATCTCATTTCCAGCACATCCATCCTCCTGCGCACATCTCTATCCATAGCCCACGCCTCGCAACCATACAACATTGTTGGAACCACTATTCCCTCAAACATACCCATTTTTGCTTTCCGAGATAGTGTTCTCGACTTCCACACATTTTTCAAGGCTCCCAAAATTTTCGCCCCCTCCCCCACCCTATGATCCACTTCCGCTTCCATGGTTCCATCCGCTGACAGATCCACTCCCAGATATCTAAAACACTTCACTTCCTCCAGTTTTTCTCCATTCAAACTCACCTCCCAATTGACTTGACCCTCACCCCTACTGTACCTAATAACCTTGCTCTTATTCACATTTACTCTCAACTTTCTTCTTCCACACACTTTACCAAACTCAGTCACCAGCTTCTGCAGTTTCTCACATGAATCAGCCACCAGCGCTGTATCATCAGCGAACAACAACTGACTCACTTCCCAAGCTCTCTCATCCCCAACAGACTTCATACTTGCCCCTCTTTCCAGGACTCTTGCATTTACCTCCCTTACAACCCCATCCATAAACAAATTAAACAACCATGGAGACATCACACACCCCTGCCGCAAACCTACATTCACTGAGAACCAATCACTTTCCTCTCTTCCTACACGTACACATGCCTTACATCCTCGATAAAAACTTTTCACTGCTTCTAACAACTTGCCTCCCACACCATATATTCTTAATACCTTCCACAGAGCATCTCTATCAACTCTATCATATGCCTTCTCCAGATCCATAAATGCTACATACAAATCCATTTGCTTTTCTAAGTATTTCTCACATACATTCTTCAAAGCAAACACCTGATCCACACATCCTCTACCACTTCTGAAACCGCACTGCTCTTCCCCAATCTGATGCTCTGTACATGCCTTCACCCTCTCAATCAATACCCTCCCATATAATTTACCAGGAATACTCAACAAACTTATACCTCTGTAATTTGAGCACTCACTCTTATCCCCTTTGCCTTTGTACAATGGCACTATGCACGCATTCCGCCAATCCTCAGGCACCTCACCATGAGTCATACATACATTAAATAACCTTACCAACCAGTCAACAATACAGTCACCCCCTTTCTTAATAAATTCCACTGCAATACCATCCAAACCTGCTGCCTTGCCGGCTTTCATCTTCCGCAAAGCTTTTACTACCTCTTCTCTGTTTACCAAATCATTTTCCCTAACCCTCTCACTTTGCACACCACCTCAACCAAAACACCCTATATCTGCCACTCTGTCATCAGACACATTCAACAAACCTTCAAAATACTCATTCCATCTCCTTCTCACATCACCGCTACTTGTTATCACCTCCCCATTTACGCCCTTCACTGAAGTTCCCATTTGCTCCCTTGTCTTACGCACCCTATTTACCTCCTTCCAGAACATCTTTTTATTTTCCCTAAAATTTACTGATAGTCTCTCACCCCAACTCTCATTTGCCCTTTTTTTCACCTCTTGCACCTTTCTCTTGACCTCCTGTCTCTTTCTTTTATACTTCTCCCACTCAATTGCATTTTTTCCCTGCAAAAATCGTCCAAATGCCTCTCTCTTCTCTTTCACTAATACTCTTACTTCTTCATCCCACCACTCACTACCCTTTCTAAACAGCCCACCTCCCACTCTTCTCATGCCACAAGCATCTTTTGCGCAATCCATCACTGATTCCCTAAATACATCCCATTCCTCCCCCACTCCCCTTACTTCCATTGTTCTCACCTTTTTCCATTCTGTACACAGTCTCTCCTGGTACTTCCCCACACAGGTCTCCTTCCCAAGCTCACTTACTCTCACCACCTTCTTCACCCCAACATTCACTCCTCTTTTCTGAAAACCCATACTAATCTTCACCTTAGCCTCCACAAGATAATGATCAGACATCCCTCCAGTTGCACCTCTCAGCACATTAACATCCAAAAGTCTCTCTTTCGCACGCCTGTCAATTAACACGTAATCCAATAACGCTCTCTGGCCATCTCTCCTACTTACATAAGTATACTTATGTATATCTCGCTTTTTAAACCAGGTATTCCCAATCATCAGTCCTTTTTCAGCACATAAATCTACAAGCTCTTCACCATTTCCATTTACAACACTGAACACCCCATGCATACCAATTATTCCCTCAACTGCCACATTACTCACCTTTGCATTCAAATCACCCATCACTATAACCCGGTCTCGTGCATCAAAACCGCAAACACACTCATTTAGCTGCTCCCAAAACACTTGCCTCTCATGATCTTTCTTCTCATGCCCAGGTGCATATGCACCAATAATCACCCACCTCTCTCCATCAACTTTCAGTTTTACCCATATTAATCGAGAATTTACTTTCTTACATTCTATCACATACTCCCACAACTCCTGTTTCAGGAGTATTGCTACTCCTTCCCTTGCTCTTGTCCTCTCACTAACCCCTGACTTCACTCCCCAGACATTTCCAAACCACTCTTCCCCTTTACCCTTGAGCTTCGTTTCACTCAGAGCCAAAACATCCAGGTTCCTTTCCTCAAACATACTACCTATCTCTCCTTTTTTCACATCTTGGTTACATCCACACACATTTAGGCACCCCACTCTGAGCCTTCGAGGAGGATGATCACTCCCCGCGTGACTCCTTCTTCTGTTTCCCATTTTAGAAAGTTAATACAAGGAGGGGAGGATTTCCGGCCCCCCGCTCCCGTCCCCTCTAGTCGCTTTCTACGACACGCGAGGAATACGTGGGAAGTATTCTTTCACCCCTATCCCCAGGGGTATTTATTAATGGTATATATCACATGAAGCATTTATTAATGATATATGTCACTGAAATATTTATTGATGTATATCACAGAAGTATTTATTTAGCCTTGATTTGAAGATATTAACAGTCATCACATTGACATTTCTGGTAGGCAGCCTCTGAACAGGGGGGTACATATATTACCATTGATACCTGCCTGGGTAACAGGAGGGTTAGTAATATCTGTGTAGTGAGCCAGCACTTCAGTGATTGTCAAGTTGCATTCCTTTGACCGAAGTGGCTTTCTTTTCTTTATACCTCACCCACATATGGACTGCTGGCTTTCTGTTGACAAACCTACAATCTCTCTTTGTCACACATAACACTTTACCTCTTTTTATCATGTATATTTTGCAAAACCATCAGATGACAAAGTTTGTACAAGTCAAGCAGGACTTTTGCTAAGAGTTGTTTACTCAGATACTTTCTTGTATCTCAGAGATACATTGCTTTAGGAAGGTGAATCATGCTAGACACCAAGAAGAGCAAAGATTTGTAGATGGCCATCTTAAAGAGATAAGTAAAGCAGAGATGTTGTTTTAACTGTTTGTACCCTTATGTTATCTTCTTGCTAAGCAGATATTCCTCCTTTGTAAATTTCTTTGGTAAGATAGCTTAGTAAAGGGCAAGTGAAGGACTTCCCTTAAAGGATTGGCATTGAAAATCACATTATTAAGTTTGACTCCTCACTTGCCCTTGCCCATTGCTTGACCCCCTTCTCCAGTGGGGGCTGAATTTTCTGTTTTCTTCTGTGATTTGAGACTCAGCAGAATTGAAAAATAATGAGATGTGTAGAATGATGTACAAAATGAAATAGCAAAGTAGCAACTGAGTAGGGGGATTTAAGTATTTGATGTCTTATATGGGGTGTGGAGGAGTAAATGGTTTAGCTCCTGATGACAGCAGGGAGGAGACCTCTGTATCACTTTTCAGAAGACATTATAATATTGTTTGTGTTAAGGGCCACCTGAGGATTTTCCCTCTAAATTTCAGTCCTCTGTTCTTGATGCTACCTTACTAACATAGGAAATGATGAATATGTATGAATGAAATTTGTATTTAACGTGACTATGGCATAATTCGTCATGTGTTCATCAACCCCTCTTTAAGTTAACATGAAAAGCTTATAAGTGAAAGGCAAGTGAGGAGTGCAGCATAGAAACATACTTTTTACAGGCTCACAGTTGATGCTTTTACTAAAATACATCACCATGAGTCCTTTGATGTCTTAATTAGATGTGTGAACTTTGGTACTTTTATATTTATTTATATTAGAATAAGCACCTGTCATTATTTTCAGGAACATTTATATGATGTCATCGTGTAGATTTGCTGTTAAGAAAAAAAAGGTTAATAGCTATATTCTGCTCAGCATGAATATTGTCTTCAGCTCTTAATAGTCATGATAATAGAACGTTATAAGATCATTAAGTGATTGTGTGGTGTTTGATACAGTTCTGGCCCACACTGGAACAATAGAGAACCGATAGCTAGGTATAATTTGTCACATCATTGTAAATGCCAGGTGCCAAGCCCCAGTGAGTGATATATATACTTAGGACAGAATTGAAAACTATAGATATATGTATAGAATGGTGTACAAAATGACATGCAAAATATTTTTAATATGGAAACCTGCATGAGGGTTGTTCATTGTCTATTGTTTATGGTGGAATAAGTGCTTTTGATTTGTTTCATCAGTTGTTTGATGCCTTCCGAAAGATAGGTTAAAACCACAGATTTTTACAGTGTGGCTTTAGTTCTAACACAGAATGCATTCTCTTTTATTCACTTTTTTGATAATGGGTATAATTTGTTTGTATTGTAAGTAGAAACATTAAATTTTTATCCTGTCATCTGTTGTTTAAACATATATTGATTTTACTTTTAGGTGTACACTGAAGCGGGAACTGCCTGCAATTCCCCTTAGTGCTCAGCCTGATCCATCTGCCATTGAGTGCAATGTAGAACGCACTCAATCCCAGCACTCTTCTGATCTTTATGCTGCTGTAGGTGATGGCAATGATGGTTAGTATGGCTAAATCTTGTTAATTTATTATATGAAATGTTATTCCTTGCTGTTTTCATTATCTCAACTTAAATTTTTCTACACACAATTTGTTCTTTATTCCATGTTTATATAGCATGCATAACTGCATATCATTTCAGTCAGGAAACCTTCCAATACCTGATGGATCTTTATTTTCCTTTCATGTGTAGAATAGATAGTTGAATGACATTTTAAGTAAGTTGGTTGATAAGAAAAAAGCTTGAAATAAATTTAATCTTCTAAAACAGAGTGATGAATGGAAGGCAAAAAGTAAAGAATAAGGTTTTAATTGAAAAGTTGGAAAATTTCGTGTTTATGAATAAAAGGAAAATGAGAGGGTCCTGAAAAATATAAGGGAGAATTATGTGCTATTTAAAAAGAGTTGAAGGGCATAGCTTTAGGAATTTCCATTATAAGGTAATTGGCCCTCAATATTTATTCGATTTATTATCTGGTGTCCAGAAATCAAAATCAGGAGTCCCTCTTCAGTCAAATTAGATAGCATGGTAAGTAAGACAGACTAGTTTAGGTATTACTAATAAACCAAACTCAGACATGTAACTTCTTGAATGGGATTTTGCTGATCATTTTAGAATTTTTTTTCATACTTGATCACCATTTCTCGTGTTAGTGAGGTAGCGCCAGGAAACAGGTGAAGAAAGACACACCCACTTACATACATACATAAATGTATATATATATATATATTTTTTTTATTATACTTAATGGCTGTCTCCCATGTTAACAGACAAAAAAATGGCCCAACCTACCCACATACACATATACATACATAAACGCCCTCACATCCACATTTCACCGTATACATACATATACATACACAGACATATGCATATATACACATGTACATATTCATACTTGCTGCCTTCATCCGTTCCCATCGCCACCCGGCCACACATGAAATGGCACCCCCCTCCCCCCATGCACATGGGAGGTAGCGCTAGGAAAAGACACCAAAGGCCACATTCGTTCACAATCGGTCTCTAGCTGTCATGTGAAATGCCTCAAAACCACAGCTCCCTTTCCACATCCAGGCCCCACAAAACTTTCCATGTTTATCCCAGATGCTTCACATGCTCTGGTTCAATTCATTGACAGCATGTCGACCCCGGTATACCACGTCGTTCCAGTTCACTCTGTTCCTTGCATGCCTTTCACCCTCCTGTATGTTCAAGCCTTAATAGCTCAAAATCTTTTTCACTCCATCCTTCCACCTCCATTTTGGTCTCCCACTTCTCCTTGTTCCCTCCACCTCTGACACATATCCTCTTTGTCAGTCTTTCCTTACTCATTCTCTCCATGCGACCAAACCATTTCAAAACATCCTCTTCAGCCCTCTCAACACACTTTTTATTTTCACACCTCTCTCTTACCCTTTCATTACTTCAAACCGCCTCACACCACATATTGTCCTTAAACATCTCATTTCCAACACATCCACCCTCCTCCGCACTACCCTAGCTATAGCCCATGCCTCGCAACCATATGACATTGTTAGAACCACTATTCCTTCAGACATACCCATTACTCCGAGATAATGTTCTCGCCTTCCACACATTCTTCAACGCTCCCAGAACCTTCGCCCCCTCCCCCACCCTGTGACTCACTTCCGCTTCTATGGTTCCGTCCGCTGCTAAGTCCACTCCCAGATATCTAAAACACTTCACTTCCTCCAGTTTTTCTTCATTCAAACTTACCTCCCAGTTAACTTGTCCCTCAACCCTACTGAACCTAATAACCTTGCTCTTATTCACATTTCCTCTCAGCTTTCTTCTTTCACACACTTTACGAAACTCAGTCATCAATTTCTGCAGTTTCTCACCCGAATTAGCCACCAGCACTGTATCATCAACAAACAATAACGGACTCACTTCCCAAGTGCGCCCTTTCATACACAACAGACTGCACACTTGCCCCAGTCTCCAAAACTCTTGCATTCACCTCCCTAACCACCCCATCAATAAACGAACCAGACAAACATTATCTTGGAAAGCAAAAATGGGTATGTTTGAAGGAATATTGGTTCCAGCAATGTTATATGCGAGGTGTGCACTATAGATAGAGTTGTGTGGAGGAGGGTGGATGTGCTGGAAATGAGATGTTTGAGGACAATATGTGGTGTGAGGTGGTTTGATCAAGTAAGTAATAATAGGATAAGAGAGATGTGTGATAATAAAAAGAGTGTGGTTGAGAGAGCAGAAGAGGGTGTTTTGAAATGGTTTGGTCATATGGAGAGAATGAGTGAGGAAAGACTGACCAAGAGGATATATGTGTCAGAGGTGGAGGGAACGAGGAGAAGTGGGAGACCAAATTGGAGGTGGAAAGATGGAGTGAAAAAGATTTTGAGTGATCAGGGCCTGAACATGCAGGAGGGTGAAAGGCATGCAAGGAATAGAGTGAATTGGAACGATGTGGTATACCGGGGTTGATGTGCTGTCAATGGATTGAAGCAGGGCATGTGACGCATCTGGGGTAAACCATGGAAAGTTCTTTGGGGCCTGGATGTGCAAAGGGAGCTGTGGTTTTGGTGCATTATTACATGACATCTAGAGACTGAGTGTGAATGAATGTGGCCTTTGTTGTTTTTTCCTAGCGCTACCTCGTGCACATGCGGGGAAGGGGGTTGTTATTTCATGTGTGGCGGGGTGGCGATGGGAATAAATAAAGGCAGACAGTATGAATTATGTACATGTGTATATATGCATATGTCTGTGTGTGTATATATATGTATACGTTGAGATGTATAGGTATGTATATTTGCGTGTGTGGACATGTATGTATATACATGTGTATGTGGGTGGGTTGGGCCATTTTTTTGTCCATTTCCTTGCGCTACCTCGCTAATGCCAGAGACAGCGACAAAGTAAGATAAATAAATGAATAATAAATAAACATGTTTTGGAAAGAGGGGCAAGTATGAAGTCTGTTGGGGATGAGAGAGCTTGGGAAGTGAGTCAGTTGTTGTTCGCTGATGATACAGCGCTGATGGCTGATTCATGTGAGAAACTGTAGAAGCTGGTGAGTGAGTTTGGTAAAGTGTGTGAAAGAAGAAAGTTAAGAGTAAATGTGAATAAGAGCAAGGTTATTAGGTACAGTAGGGTTGAGGGTCAAGTTAGTTGGGAGGTAAGTTTGAATGGAGAAAAACTGGAGGAAGTAAAGTGTTTTAGATATCTGGGAGTGGATCTGGCAGCGGATGGAACCATGGAAGCGGAAGTGGATCATAGGGTGGGGGAGGGGGCGAAAATTCTGGGAGCGTTGAAGAATGTGTGGAAGTCGAGAACATTATCTCGGAAAGCAAAAATGGGTATGTTTGAAGGAATAGTGGTTCCAACAATGTTGTATGGTTGCGAGGCGTGGGCTATGGATAGAGTTGTGTGCAGGAGGATGGATGTGCTGGAAATGAGATGTTTGAGAACAATGTGTGGTGTGAGGTGGTTTGATCGAGTAAGTAACGTAAGGGTAAGAGAGATGTGTGGAAATAAAAAGAGCGTGGTTGAGAGAGCAGAAGAGGGTGTTTTGAAATGGTTTGGGCACATGGAGAGAATGAGTGAGGAAAGATTGACCAAGAGGATATATGTGTCGGAGGTGGAGGGAACGAGGAGAAGTGGGAGACCAAATTGGAGGTGGAAAGATGGATTGAAAAAGATTTTGTGTGATCGGGGCCTGAACATGCAGGAGGGTGAAATGAGGGCAAGGAATAGAGTGAATTGGATCGATGTGGTATACCGGGGTTGACGTGCTGTCAGTGGATTGAATCAGGGCATGTGAAGTGTCTGGGTAAATCATGGAAAGCTGTGTAGGTATGTATATTTGCGTGTGTGGACATATGTATATACATGTGCATGGGGGTGGGTTGGGCCATTTCTTTCGTCTGTTTCCTTGCGCTACCTCGCAAACGCGGGAAACAGCGACAAAGCAAAAAAAAAAAAAATGTACATACATATTCACATTTACTCTTAGCTTTCTTCTTTCACACACTTTACCAAATTCATTCACCAGCTTCTGCAGTTTCTCACCCGAATCAGCCAACAGCGCTGTATCATCAGCAAACAGCAACTGACTGAGAGAGCTTGGGAAGTGAGTTAGTTGTTGTTCACTGATGATACAGTGCTGGTGGCTGATTCGGGTGAGAAACTGCAGAAGCTGGTGACTGAGTTTGGTAAAGTGTGTGAAAGAAGAAAGTTAAGAGTAAATGTGAATAAGAGCAAGGTTATTAGGTACAGTAGGGTTGAGGGACAAGTCAATTGGGAAGTAAGTTTGAATGGAGAAAAACTGGAGGAAGTGATGTGTTTTAGATATCTGGGAGTGGATTTGGCAGCGGATGGAACTATGGAAGCGGAAGTGAATCATAGGGTGGGGGAGGGGGCGAAAGTTCTGGGATCGTTGAAAAATGTGTGGCAGTCGAAAACATTATCTTGGAAAGCAAAAATGGTTATGTTTGAAGGAATAGTGGTTCCAACAATGTTATATGGTTGCAAGGCGTGGGCTATAGATAGAGTTGTTCAGAGGAGTGTGGTTGTGCTGGAAATGAGATGTTAGAGGACAATATGTGGTGGGATGTGGTTTGATCGAGTAAGTAATGAAAGGGTAAGAGATATGTGTGGTAATAGAAAGAGTGTGGTTGAGAGAGCAGAAGAGGTTGTTTTGAAATGGTTTGGTCACATGGAGAGAATGAGTGAGGAAAGATTGACAAAGAGGATATATGCATGAGAGATGGAGGGAACGAGGAGAAGTGGGAGACCAAATTGGAGGTGGAAAGATGGAGTGAAAAAGATTTTGTGTGATCGGGGCCTTAACATGCAGGAGGGTGAAAGGCATGCAAGGAATAGAGTGAATTGGAATGATGTGGTATACCGGGGTTGATGTGCTGTCAATGGATTGAAGCAGGGCATGTGAAGCGTCTGGGGTAAACCATGGAAAGTTTTGTGGGGCCTGGATGTGGAAAGGGAGCTGTGGTTTTGGTGCACTATACCTGACAGCTAGAGACAGTGTGAATGAATGTGGCCTTTGTTTTTTTTTTCCAGCGCTACCTCGCACACATGCGCGGGGGCAGGGGGTTGTCATTTCATGTGTGGTGGGATGGCAACGGGAATGAATAAGGGCAGATAGTATGAATTATGTACAGGTGTATATATGTATGTGTCTGTGTGTATATATATGTATGAGATTTTTTTTTTTTTTTTTTGTCGCTGTCTCCCGCGTTTGCGAGGCAGCGCAAGGAAACAGACAAAAGAAATGGCCCAACCCACCCCCATACACATGTATATACATACGTCCGCACACACAAATATACATACCTACACAGCTTTCCATGGTTTACCCCAGACGCTTCACATGCCCTGATTCAATCCACTGACAGCACGTCAACCCCGGTATACCACATCGATCCAATTCACTCTATTCCTTGCCCTCCTTTCACCCTCCTGCATGTTCAGGCCCCGATCACACAAAATCTTTTTCACTCCATCTTTCCACCTCCAATTTGGTCTCCCACTTCTCCTCGTTCCCTCCACCTCCGACACATATATCCTCTTGGTCAGTCTTTCCTCACTCATTCTCTCCATGTGCCCAAACCATTTCAAAACACCCTCTTCTGCTCTCTCAACCACGCTGTTTTTATTTCCACACATCTCTCTTACCCTTACATTACTTACTCCATCAAACCACCTCACACCACACATTGTCCTCAAACATCTCATTTCCAGCACATCCATCCTCCTGCACACAACTCTATCCATAGCCCACACCTCGCAACCATACACCATTGTTGGAACCACTATTCCTTCAAACATACCCATTTTTGCTTTCCGAGATAATGTTCTCGACTTCCACACGTTGAGATGTATAGGTATGTATATTTGCGTGTGTGGACGTGTATGTATATACATGTGTATGTGGGTGGGTTGGGCCATTCTTTTTTCTGTTTCCTTGCGCTACCTCGCTAACGCGGGAGACAGCGACAAAGCAAAAAGAAAAAAAAAACGGAAAATTCTTAATTGGATGCTTGGGAGACTTAATGGAGTTATTTCCCAGCATCTAAAAACTTTAATGACATAGAAGAGAAAGAATTCTACCTCCAAATTCCCTGCATGTCACATAAGGTAACTAAGAAGGCAGGTGCAGGAGGCTGGAATTCCCCCCCTCTCAGTTTATAAAAGATGGAACAGAAGAAGGAACCAAGCAAGGAGTGCTCATCCTCCTCAAAGGCTTAGGCTGGTGTGTTTAAATGTGTGTGGATTTAACTAAGAAAGGAGAAATGGGTTGTATGTTTTAGGAAAGGGATCTGGACGTTTTGCTTCTGAGTGAAACAAAGCTCAAGATTAAAGGTGAAAAATAGTTGGGAATGCCCTAGTGGTTAAGTCAGAGGTTGGTGTGAGTGCAGGAGTTAAGGAAGGGATAACACTACTGATCGAGCTGGAGTTTTGGGAATTTGTGAAAGAGTGTAGGGAATTGAGTTTCACACTGATGCAGGTAAAAAGGAAAGTGGGTTGTAAAAGATGATTGGTGCTCATGCACCTGACCATGAGAAGGAAGGTGAGAGTGAGTAATATTTCTGTTAAGAGTATACTTGGGGGTATGTGTTGTTTAGTGAGGTGAATAGGAATGGTGAATAGCTTGTGGAGTTACATGCTGAAATGGGGCTCATGATGGAGAATACCTGGTTTAGAGTGTATACAAAAGTATACATGGGTGAGCAGGAAAGAGTATAAAGGGGCATTATTTGATTTGCTTTGAAGAATGTATGTGAGAAATACTTAGAAAAACAGATAGATTTGTATGTAGCAATTGTGGATCTGGAGAAGGCATATGATAGGGTTGATGGAGATGCATTGTGGAAGGTGTGATGAGTATATGGTGTGGGAGGTAAGTTGCTAGAAACAGTGAAAAGGTTTTACCAAGGATGCAAGGCATTTGTACGAGTGGGAAGAGAGGAAAGTGATTGGCTCCCATTGAATATTGGTTTGTGGCAGGGGTGCATGATGTCTCCATGGTCGTTTAATTTGTTTATGGATGGGGTGGTTAGAGAAGTGAATGCAAGAGTTTTGGAGAGATGGGCAAGTGTGCAGCCTGTTGTGGATGGGAGGGCTTGGGAAGCGAGTCAGTTGTTGTTCACTGATGATACAGCGTTGGTGGCTGATTTGGGTGAGAAACTGCAGAAGTTTGTGACTGAGTTTAGTAAAGTGTGTGAAAGAAGAAAGCTGAGAGTAAATGTGAATAAGAGCAAGGTTATTAGGTTCAGTAGGGTTGAGGGACAAGTTAATTGGGAGGTAAGTTTGAATGGAGAAAAACTGGAGGAAGTGAAGTGTTTTAGATATCTGGGAGTGGACTTAGCAGCGGATGGAACCATGGAAGCAGAAGTAAGTACAGGGTGGGGGAGGAAGCGAAGGTTCTGGGAGCATTGAAGAATGTGTGGAAGGCGAGAACATTATCTCGGAGCAAAAATGGGTATGTTTGAAGGAATGGTGGTTCCAACAATGTTATATGGTTGCGAAGCATGGGCTATAGATAAAGTTGTGCAGAGGTGGGTGAATGTGTTGGAAATGAAATGTTTGAGGACAATATGTGGTGTGAGGTGGTTTGATTGAGTAAGTAATGAAAGGGTAAGAGAGATGTGTGGAAATAAAAAGAGTGTGGTTAAGAGACCAAAAGAGGGTGTGTTGAAATGGTTTGGTCACATGGAGAGAATGAGTGAGGAAAGATTGACAAAGAGGATATATGTGTCAGAAGTGGAGGGAACAAGGAGAAGCAGGAGACCAAATTGGGAGTGGAAAGATAGAATGAAAAAGATTTTGAGTGATCGGGGCCTTAACATACAGGAGAGTGGAAGGCATGCAAGGAATAGAGTGAATTGGAACGATGTGGTATACCGGGATCTATGTACTGTCATTGGATTTGATCAGGGCATGTGAAGTGTCTGGGGTAAACCATGGAAAGTTCTGTGGGGCCTGGATGTGGAAAGGGAGCTGTGGTTTTGGTGCATTACACATGACACCTAGAGACTTAATGTGAATGAATGTGGCCTTTTGGTCTTTGCCTAGCACTACCTTGTGGGGGGATGCTATTTCATGTGTGTTGGGGTGGTGATGGGAATGGATGAAGGCAGCAAGTATGAATGTGTAGATTTGTATATAAGTATATGTCTGTGTCTGTATATGTATGTTTACGTTGAAATGTATAGGTATGTATATGTGCGTGTACAGGCGTTTATGTATGTACGTGTGTATGTGGGTGGGTTGGACCATTCTTTCATTTGTTTCCTTGTGCTATCTCGCTAACGTGGGAGACAGCGATTAAGTATAATGATAGATAAATACTAATTGATTAGTATTTAAAAGAGTGTGTCTTGGATGTGAATGTGTTGAGAGGGGCAGCTGGTGGGATGTCTGAGCATTAACTGGTGGAGACAACGGAGGAGATTTGTAGATATTTCCAGAAGAGAGGAAACTATACAAGTGAGAAGAGGGCGGTGAAAGAAATTGAGCTTGGAAAAGACATGTGTGTGAAAAAATATCAGGAGAGATTGTTTGTTGAATGGCAGAAGGTGAGAGTAAATGAAAAGAGAGAAGTTAATGAGGAACGGGAGATATTTAGGGAAGCAGTGCTGACTTGGCTTGAAGAATGTAGAAGGTGGGCAGTTGAGAAAGGGTGGTGAATGGTGGGATGACAAAGTATAGCTGTTAGTGAAAGAAAAAAGAATATTGTGGTGGTCTTACAGTGAAGGCATGCAAATGATTAGGTGTACAAGAGAAAGTGACAGGAGGTCAAGAGGAAGCTGTAGTGGTTGGAAAAAGGGCAAATTAGAGCTGGGATGAGTGATTATCATAAACTTAAGGGAGAATAAGACGTTTTAGAAGAAGGTAGATATTGTGAGAAAATGAGAGAACAAATGGGAACATAAGTGAAAGGGGCAAATGGAGAAGTGGTAACAGGTAGGGATGAGGTGAGGAGGAGATGGAGTTAGTATTTTGAATGATTATTGAATGTTTTGATCTTAGGGTGGCACATATAGGATGTTTAGATTTGGGAGGTATATAAAGTAGTCAGGATTTCCAGTGTATGTATGGATCATGATAAGGTGCCTGAAGATTGGCAGAATGCATTTTTTTTGTGCCACTGTATAAATGCAAGAGGGACAAAGGTGAGTTGTTTGAACTACAGAGTTTGTCGAGTGTATTTATGTGGGAGAGTGGTGCTTGAGAAGGTGGAGACATGTATAGTGCATCAGACTTGGGAGGAACAAAATGGTGTCAGGAGTGATAAAGTATGTGTGGATTAGGTGTTTGCTTGAGAACTGGTCTCAGGACTATCCCTTTGGCACACCTCTTGATACATTTTACCATTTTGTTTTCTGTGATTCTCATATTTTTTTGATGACTGGAGTGCAATCCCATCTACTGTATACAGACTCAAATGCGGATCTGTTTCCTAGCATAGTATTTTCTATGAATTTTTGTAACTTACAATGCAGCATATTATCATAATCATTAATATATATGCAAAAGAGAAGTGTTCTTGAGACTGACTCCTGTGGCACAGCTTTTGATACATTTAACCATTTTGAGGCTTGTCTGTTTTTTCAATTCATTTTTACAATTAATCACATAATTATTTGAAGACTGAAGTACAACCCCATCTACTGTATGCCATGTGACTAGAATTTGCTTTGTTACCTTTGATGTGGGACTTTATTGAATGCTTACATAAATTATAATAGACAACAGTTGAGTTATTTGTATTAAACAAATTCATTGTATCATAAAAGAACTACACAGAATTGTCAGACATGAGTGATGTAAGGACTTTATTCCCCTCAGTGATGCAAATATATGTATTTTATGTTTCTCATTTCCTTACATTCCCTCCTTCCTGTTGATTTCATACCACATCCCCTTCAAAAATTAATCTCATGTATTTGCTGCTACTGGCTCCTTTGCTTTCGTATTAACTTAAAAGATTTATTCAGTTCATATATGCAAGTGGGTAGCAGTACATGTTGTAAGTTTGGTGAAAGAATGAAAATCATTAAAGTTTAATGATATAGTATCTATGCTTATTTACTATACTTAATTGGTGTTTCCTGTGTCAGCGAGGTAGTGCCAGGAAACAGATGAAGAATGGCCCATCTACTCATATACACATATATATACATAAACGCCCATACATGCACATATACATACATACATATACATATCAACATATACATACAAATACACAGACATATACATATATACACATGTACATATTCATACTTGCTTGCCTTCATCCATTCCTGGCACTACCCCACCTCACAGGAAGCAGCATCATTACCCCCTGCTTCAGCGAGGTAGTGCCATTAAAACAGACGAAAAAGGCCACATTTGTTCACATTCAGTATCTATATGTTTATTTATATTTATTTATTTGCTTTGTCGCTGTCTCTCGCGTTAGCGAGGTAGCACAAGGAAACAGACAAAAGAATGGCCCAACCCACCCACATACACATGTATATACATACACATCCACACACGCACATATACATACGTATACATCTCAACGTATACATATATATACACACACAGACATACATATATACACATGTACATAATTCATACTGTCTGCCTTTATTCATTCTCATCGCCACCCCGCCACACATGAAATAACAACCCCGTCCCCCCATATGTCGTGAGGTAGTACTAGGAAAAGACAACAAAGGCCACATTCGTTCACACTCAGTCTCTAGCTGTCATGTAATAATGCACCGAAACTACAGCTCCCTTTCCACATCCAGAACCCTACAGAACTTTCCATGGGGTATCAATATGTATATTTATGAATATGCTTTTGTCGTTAATGAAATAATGGTCATCACATGGATTCTAGCAGGTGTTAGTGGCATAGGAAAAGTCATCGGAGGGGTTCAGGTTCTTCCTGCTGGTGCTATAGGACCAGATGGTCGTGCAGCTATCATTCGAGACCCAGCCCATACGTCTCCAACTGACCCATCAGCTCCTCCACATGTAGATGGCACTGGTGTTTCTGCTGGGTCAGGGATAGGGACTGCAGCTCATCCTTATGCCAAAGTGAAGAAGAATCATCCTTATGCTCATGTCAAGCTACCAAAGAGTAAGTAGTGCTACCAATGTTTGTTACATGCTAAATCAGTGTAAACAAATGTTTATGAGAATTAAGGAAAACAAAACATCATCGAGAATGATTCTAGTTTTTAAATAAATGCCTTTATGCAAATAAGGTGTTTTTGACTAGAGACGTTGAAAAATAACTACCATTTCAGATCATAAGTTTGAGTAATTGATAGATATACTGAACATGCAGGATAGGAAGTATGGTGTCAAGTATAAATGCAATGTGTTAGTCATCCTTCATGTTTTGTAACTGAGGCCATTAGTATTTCTTATAACGCACTTCTCATTTCTCTGGGGTTGAACAGAATGTACTGAAATGTTGAAAATACTTTCATTATTTCCATGGCCCAGTTAGTGAAAGTGGATAAGAATACTGTACTAATTATTTTGTGAAGCTGAATTTCTGTATGGGTAACTCAGTCATTATTCTTGGTGGAACCTTTATAAATGGCATGAGAACTGCGACACCAACAGCACAAATGCATGAAAGAAAGGAAAAATTGATAAAATACATTCCCTTCTTCTCCCCACACCCGATTGCTGTTCCCCTGCATCAGCGAGATAGTGCCAGGAAACAGACAAAGAAAGACCACTTCTGCTCACATCCATACACGAGCTGTCATGGGTAATGTGCTGAAATCACAGTTCCCTATCCACATCTGGGCCCCTCACACCTTTCATAGTTTACCTTAGATGCTTCATTTTCCCTGGTTAAGTCCATGAGTCCATTGCCAGCATGTTGACCTTAGTACACCACTTCATTCCTGTTCACTCTATTTTGTGTACACCTTTCACCCTCCTGCATGTTCAGGCCCCAACCGCTCAAAATCTTTTTCACTCCATCCTTCATCTCCATTTTGGTTTCCCTGCTCTCATTGTCCACTCCACTTTTGACACATACATACTCTTTGTGAGCTTTTCCTCATCATTGTCCACTCCACTTTTGACACATATATCCTCTTTGTCAGCTTTTCCTCATTCATTCTCTTCATATGTCCAAACCATTTCAACACACCCTCTTCTGCTCTTTCAACCATACTCTTTGTAGTCTCACACATCTCTTAGCTTCCATTAATTACATGATCAAACCACCTCAAATCACAGATTGTCCTTAAACATTTAATTTCCATCATGTCCACCCTCCTCTGCACAACCCTACCTATAGCCTATGCCTCACAACCATATGATATTGTTGGGATTACTATTCTTTTAAACATACCCGTTTTTGCCCTCCCAGATAATGTTCTCTTTTTCCACAGATTCTTCTTTGCTTTCAGAACCTTCACCTCCTCCCCCACCCTATGACTCATTTGTTTCTATGGTTCCATTCACTGTCATGTCCACACCTACATATCTGCTTCTAGCAGCTTACCTCCCACACCATATATTCTTAATACCTTCCACAGAGCATCTCTATCAACTCTCTCATATACCTTCTCCAGATCCATAAATGCTACATACAAATCCATTTGCTTTTCTAACTATTTCACACATACATTCTTCAAAGCAAACACCTGATCCACACATCCTTTACCACTTCTGAAACCACACTGCTCTTCCCCAATGTGATGCTCTGTACATGCCTTCACCCTCTCAATCAATACCCTCCCATATAATTTCCCAGGAATACTCAGCAAACTTATACGTCTGTAATTTGAGCACTCACTTCTATCCCCTTTGCCAATTCTCAGGCACCTCACCATGAGTTATACATACATTGAATATCCTTACCAACCAGTAAACAACACAGTCACCCCCTTTTTTGATAAATTCCACTTTCATCTTCTCTGTTTACCAAATCATTCTCCCTAACCCTCTCACTTCGCACACAACCTCGACCAAAACACCCTATATCTGCCACGATCATCTAACACATTCGACAGACCTTCAAAATATTCACTCCATCTTCTCACATCACCACTGCTTGTTATCACTTCTCCATTATCCCCCTTCGCCGATGTTCCCATTTGTTCCCTTGTCTTACGCACTTTATTTAACTCCTTCCAAAACATCTTTTTATTCTCCCTAAAATGTAATGATACTCTTCTCACCCCAACTCTCATTTGTCCTCTTTTTCACCTCTTGCACCTTTCTCTTGACCTCCTGCCACTTTCTTTTATACATCTCCCTGTCATTTGCACTATTTCCCTGCAAAACTTCTCCAAATGCCTCTCTCTTTATTTTTGCTAATAATCTTACTCTTTCATCCCACCACTCACTACCCTTTCTAATCTGCCCACCTCCCACACTTCTCATGCCACAAGCATCTTTTGCGCAAGCCATCACTGCTTCCCTAAATACATCCCATTCCAACCCCACTCCCCTTACGTCCCTTGCTCTCACATTTTTCCATTCTGCACTCAGTCTCTCCTGTTACTTCCTCACACAAGTCTCCTTCCCAAGCTCACTTACTCTCACCACTCTCTTCACCCCAACATTCTCTCTTCTTTTCTGAAAACCTCTACAAATCTTCACCTTCACCTCTACAAGATAGTGATCAGACATCCCTCCAGTTGCACCTCTCGGCACATCAACATCTAAAAGTCTCTCCCGTGCGCCTATCAATTAACACGTAATCCAATAACGCTCTCTTGCCATCTCTCTTACATACGTATACTTATGTATATCTCTCTTTTTAAACTAGTCCTCTTTCAGCACACAAATCAACAAGCTCTTCACCGTTTCCATTTACAACACTGAACACCCCATGTACAGCAATTATTCCCTCAACTGCCACATTACTCACCTTTGCATTCAAATCACCCATCACTATAACCCTGTGTCGTGCATCAAAACTACTAACACACTCCCTCAGCTGCTCCCAAAACACTTGCCTCTCATGATCTTTCTTCTCATGCCAAGGTGCATATGCATCAATAATCACCCATCTCTCTCTTGCCTGTGGCACAGGGGTCCCGGGTTCGATCGTGGCTGTTGGAGGTTTGTATATTCTATGAAGGTGTGCATTCCTATGCACTTTGTTCGTATTCATATACCCCCGCATTGTACAGTTAGGTTTGGTAAAATGCTATCTGCTGGCTATGTGCGCCTGTTGGGAAATGACCGGTGTAGACCCCGTTGCTCACCAACTTGAGATGAAGGGTATTCGAGTACATAATATTTGAATTGTTATTTCCTATTAGCCAAGCCCATAGCCTAGTGGTAGCATTCCTGCCTGTGGCACAGGGGTCCCGGGTTCGATCCTGGCTGTTGGAGGTTTGTACGTTCTATGAAGGTGCGCATTCCTGTGCACTTTGTTCATATTCATATACCTCTTTGTTGTACAGTTAGGCTCGGTAAAATGCTATCTGCTGGCTTTGTGCACCTGTTGGCAAATGATCGGTGTAGACCCTGTCGCTCACCAACGTGAGGTGAAGGATATTCGAGTACATAGGAGAGAAAGAATACTTCCCATATATTCCCTGCATGTCGTAGAAGGCAACTAAAAGGGGAGGGAGCGGGGGGCTGGAAACCCTCCACTCATTTTTTTTTTTTTTTTTATCCAAAAGAAGCAGAGAAGGGGGCCAGGTGAGGATATTCCCTTAAAGGCCCAGTCCTTTGTTTTTAACGCTACCTCGCTGATGCGGGAAATGGTGAATAGTTTGAAAGAAAAAAGAAGAAAGTATTCGAGTAGTTATTTCCTATTACCCAGGCCCATAGCCTAGCGGTAGCATTCCCACCTGTGGTACAGGGGTCCGGGGTTCGATCCTGGCTGTTGGAGGTTTGTATGTTCTATGAAGGTGCGCGTTCCTATGCACTTTGTTAGTATATATATGTATATGTATGTTTATGGGTGTTTATGTATATAGATGTGTATATGAGTGGATAGGCTATTCTCTGTGTGTTTCCTGGTGCTACCTTGCTTTATGTGGGAAACATTAAGTATAATGATAATAATTTATATATATTCCTGAGATAGGGGAGAAAGAATGCTGCCCACATATTCCTTTTGTTTTGTAGAAGGCAACTGAGAGGGGTGAGAATGGGATGTTCGATGTGGGTCTTACTGCACAGTAGTTGTGAAAAGATGATCTTTTTCCCTTCACTTGTATAGAATCTTTCCTTGGAGGAATTCAGTAAGATGTTTGACATCCTTTCTCACTTCCTGTAAATGGTACCCATGTATCCATGTATCTTTCCAATCAGTTCTGATTGTTTGATTGTTTTCATCCCTGAATATAACTTGTTAGTTAATAAGTCTGTCATATCTTATTTCTTTGTCATTGTTCCTCATTTGACTTCAGCTTCATAGTAGTCTTCATTACTCTTGGTCTACCACTGTTGTTTATTATACTTCATTATGTCGTAAAAGCTTGTTTTCCTGTTGTGAAAGTTGAGAAAGAATGAATTTATTTTGTAACTTTCAGAGGATCATCCATATGCAAAGGTGGTCCGTGATGATTCTGAGGATCCAGAAACGGATACTGATAATTATGATGACCCCAAAGCCATTACCAAAGACAAGAGGTGAGTGAAGAATCATTTTATTTTGTGATTAAGTTATTCCGTTCTTACTTTATAACTTAAAATGTAGATATTTTCAGGTGTTTGCTTTGAAGGATTGCTGTGAGAAATGCTAAGAGAAACAGAAGGATTTTCATGAGGCATCATTTATGGGTATAGAAAAAGCATATGACGTGGTTGATATAGATGCTAATGTTAGTGCATGACCTAGTGAGGGAGTTGAATGCAAAGGTCTTGGAGAGAGGGGCAGGCTGCAGCCTGATGGGAGTTGGGGATGCATGGCAGGTGAATCTGTTATTATTTGCCGATGACATGATGGCAGATTCAAGTGAGAAAATTAATAAGAAAATTAAGAGTAAATGTGAATAAAAACAAGCTTATTAGGTTTAGCAGTTTAGAGAGACAGGTTATGTGGAGAATGAATTTGAATGGAGATAAGTTGGAGAAAATGGAGTGTTTTGAATAGCTCAGAGTGAACCTGACAGCAGATGGAGCCATAGAAGCTGAAGTAAGCTATAGGATGGGTGAGGGGCAGGGGTAAAGGTCCTGGGTGTATTGAGATATATATATGGAAATAGAGGACACAGTGTGTGAGGGCAAAGATGGGTATGTATAATGGTATAGTAGTCTTAATGATGTTACATGGATGCAAGATGGGTCCAAGATGACAAAGTACAGAAGAGGGCTGATGTATCAGAAATTGAATGTTTGAGGACTATGTTATGTAAGGAGCGTTGATCATGTAAAAAATATGGGTAAGAGAGGGGTAGTAGGAGGGGTATGTATGAGAGAACTGAAAAGGGTTTGCTGAAAGGAGAGCATGGCTATACCTTGTTTACTCAGATCTGATAGCTGGGTGGACACAAAGCTTAGCTACATTGGTGGACACAAACGGATGAAGGGTGTGCATGGAGTAGGGAGTCAATTTGGTTACCAGACAACAATGACTGGCCACTGTGGAACATCTCCGGCCAGAGGGTTGGGACCAGGCACCAGTCAGGCTGCTGTAATAGCCTTACCTACATTTTATTGCCATTTATTGGTTTACTGATAGTTAGAGAGATCAAGGAACTGTATCAGTTAGGATATATCTAAAATGTTTCTTGATATTTTATGAACATCAGACATAATCTCTGCTGGTTAAGACTTGAAAATCTGACAATTGTTATCACTTCTCTAGCTCATCCACCTGCTCTGTATATGCCATACCTGACATGTTCATGACACCTGTCAAGTCTATAACATCATGCTACTAAAGTTGGAAATGAAATAGCCTGTAGTTTTTGTTAACTTATTTTCCAAGCTAAATGTGAGTCCATATGATAGTTTAGTCTGTGTACGTGTATGTATATGTTGAACCATGGAAGCAGAAGTGAGTGGCTTGGGGAGGGGGCAAAGATTCTGGAAGCGATGAAGAATTTGTAGGAGAGAACGTTATCTCAGAGAGCAAAAATGGTTGTGTTTGAAGGAATTGTATTTCCAACAATGTTATATGGTTGCAAGGCATGGGCTATAGATAGGGTGTATGGAGGAGGGTGGATGTGTTGAAAATGAAATGTTTGAGGACAGCATGTGGTGTGATGTGGTTTGATCGAGTAAGTAATGAAAGGGTATGAGAGATGTGTGGAAATAAAAAGAATGTGGTTGAGAGAGCAGAAGAGGGTGTGTTGAAATGGTTTGGATATATGGAGAGAATGAGTGATGAAAGATTAACCAAGAGGATATATTTGTTAGAGTTGGAGGGAACAAGAAGTGGGAGACTAAATTGAAAGTGGAAGGATGGTGTGAAAAAGATTTTTAATGATTGGGGCCTGAATATACAGGAGGGTGAGAGGCATGCAAGGAATAGAGTGAATTGGAACTGTGGTATACCAGGGTCGATGTGTTGTCACTGGACTGAACTAGGGCATGTGAAGCACCAGGGTTAAATCATTGAAAGGTCTGTTGGGACTTGATGTAGGTAGGGAGCTGTGAGTTTGGTGCATTATGCTTGACTGCTAGAGGCTGAGTGTGAATGAATGTGGCCTTTTTTGTCTGTTTTTCTGGTGCTACCTCACTGAAGCAGGGGGTAGCGATGTTGTTTCCTTTGGGTTGGGTATCCCTGGGAATGGATATCCATTCCCTATGGATATCTATTCCCCTTGGGAACTCCATCAAGGGAGGCCTCAGTGAAAGTCTCCATAACTGTTGAAGTCAAGTGCCATTTCTTACCCTTTAGTACCTCACTCTTAACAGGCCATTGGTAGAGACAACTCAAGTGCAGTTTTTTCCTACAAACTGTTTGTATCTAGTGTGTCTAAGTAATGTTCTTGTTGATTGTTCCAAGCTACTACTTCTACCTATTGCTGCTATCTGCTATTTCTGCCTGATGCTTCTGTCTGACATTTTTACCTACTAATTTTATCTATTGCTCCTACCATTTTGCAAAAAGGCAGGGTTAGCACATAGCACTTACAACAGGAAAATTTTGAGTTATGAAGAATTATTGGTGCAAGTTAAGGGTTGTCAGATGTTATTTGTGAGAAGGAAATATTGTATATTTTTAGATAGAATGCCGACAATCCACTTGTAGGTGAGGCAGAATACCACATAGCATTTTATGCTTTGTAATTATATCAAGTGTTGCTGCCTTGTGTACATAGCATATCTGTTTGCCTGTCTTTGTGCACTTGTGTGTGCTAGATGATAAAATAGTTGTTATGTGTCCGTCTGTCTGTATCTCTGACTTCTGTTCCTTCTGGGTACTCCCATCAAGGGGATGGCCATTACAAAAAAGTCTCCACTGATCCCTGTCCTTGCGTGCCTCCTTTGCATACACCATTCCACACATTCTTCCACCATATCTCTCCCTCCAGTATTCTTCCACTATATTTCCACATGTTATAGGTGGACCTCCTCTCACACCAACCTCCTAATTGTACTATCATACACTTTCTTTGTAAACTCTGTCTTACATTCTTTCCTTATTTTCAAACCATCTCAAAGTGTTGTGTTTCATCCACCCTGTCTCCACAATTTGTTCCCTTATCATTCCCTGCCATACATGATTTTTTGTACACACCTTGATTTCTTTCTTCATTTTATTTAGTCATCCTGCTTGCTCCTCTCAAATAACTCATTTCCACTGCCTGGATTCTTGATCTCTGTGACTCATTTTATGTCCATGTTTTGGCTGCATACTTCCATACTTGCACCTTTACCCCTCATTATTCTATTGAGTGACATAGTGATTCTTCTATTCTGTACTATTCTCTCCCCTGTATAACTAAACTTACCCAAGATTGCTCCTATACTTAAATTCTGTCAATTCTTCTAGTCTTTCTCCCCCATATTAATAACACAGTTTAGTACACTTTCTTCTCTCACTTTATAGGGCTTTGCTGAATCTTTACTTTCATTGTGTTTCTCTTCAAATACCGTTATGTACTTTTACTTGCATTTACCTTTAGTCGGCAAAGCTACACACATCATGAAACTTACAACCTTGTGACAAGCCACCATACCTCACCACCACACTCGATCTCTACATCCCCTTTCCTAAGTTTTACTTTCATCCCTTTTACCATTCCATCCATATGCATACTGAAAAGCCACTGTAAAGCCATGGTGATATCACATAATCCTACCTCACGCTCACATGTATACTGAAACTTTTGCTCAACTTTCCATCTGCTCTAATGCATGCATTTGCTCCTCTGTAGAAGTCTTTCACACCATTCAGCAGTTATCACACTACTTCATGTATCCTTAACACATCCCATACACCATTCTACTCAACTCATATCTCCAGACCTACATAAGCTGCATTCAGTTTCTTACCTTTTGCTAGGTACTTTTCCACAGTCATTTTCACTGCAAAAATCTGATCCACACATCCCCTACCTTTTCTAAAAACCCCATTCCAATTCACTCTATTCCTTGCACGCCTTTCACCCTCCTGCATGTTCAGGCCCCGATCACTCAATATCTTTTTCACTCCATCTTTCCACCTCCAATGTAGTCTCCCACTTTTCCTCGTTCCCTCCACCTCTGACACATATATCCTCTTTGTCAGTCTTTCCTCACTCCCCATGTGACCAAACCATTTCAAAACACCCTCTTCTGCTCTCTCAACCACACTCTTTTTATTATCACACATCTCTCTTACCCTTTCATTACTTACTTGATCAAACCACCTCACACCACATATTGTCCTCAAACACCTTATTTCCAACACATCCACCCTCCTCCGCACAACTGTATCTATAGCCCACGCCTTGCAACCATATAACGTTGTTGGAACCACTATTCCTTCAAACATACCCATTTTTGCTTTCCGAGACAATGTTCTCACCTTCCACACATTTTTCAACGCTCCCAGAACTTTCGCCCCCTCCCCACCCTATGACTTACTTCCGCTTCCATGGTTCCATCTGCTGCCAAATCCACTCCCAGATATCTAAAACACTTCACTTCCTCCAGTTTTTCTCCATTCAAATGTACCTCCCAATTAACTTGTCCCTCAACCCTACTGTACCTAATAACCTTGCTCTTATTTACACTTACTCTCAGCATTCTTCTTTCACACACTTTACCAAACTCAGTCACCAGTTTCTGCAGTTTCTAACCCGAATGTGCCACCAGCGCTGTATCATCAGCGAACAACAACTGACTCACTTCCCATGCTCTATCATCCATAACAGACTGCACACTTGCCTCTCTCTCCCAAACTCTTGCATTCACCTCCCTAACAACCCCATTCATAAACAAATTAAACAACCATGGAGACATCACGCATCCCTGTCGCAAACCGACATTCACTGAGAACCAATCACTTTCCTCTCTTCCTACACGTACACATGCCGTACATCCTTGATAAAAACTTTTCACTGCTTCTAACAACTTGCCTCCCACACCTTATATTCTTAATACCTTCCACAGAGCATCTCTATCAACTCTCATATGCCTTCTCCAGATCCATAAAGGCTACATACAAATCCATTTGTTTTTCTAAGTATTTCTCACATGCATTCTTCAAAGCAAACACCTGATCCACACATCCTCTACCACTTCTTAAACCACACTGCTCTTCCCCAATCTGATGCTCTGTACATGCCTTCACCCTCTCAATCAATACCCTCCCATATAATTTCCCAGGAATACTCAACAAACTTATACCTCTGTAATTTGAGCACTCACCTTTATCCTCTTTGCCTTTGTACAATGGCACTATGCAAGCATTCTGCCAATCTTCAGGCACCTCACTATGAGTCATACATACATTAAATAACCTTACCAACCAGTCAACAACACAGTCACCCCCTTTTTTTAATAAATTCCACTGCAATACCATCCAAACCATCTGCCTTGCCGGCTTTCATCTTCCGCAGAGCTTTTACTACCTCTTTTCTGTTTACCAAATCATTCTTCCTAATCCTCTCACTTTGCACATTTTTCCAATTCACTCTGTTCCTTTCGTGCCTCTCACCCTCCTGTATGTTCAGGCCCCAATTGCTCAAAATCTTTTTCACTCCATCTTTCTACCTCCACTTTGGTCTCCCACTTTTCCTTGCTCCCTCCACCTTTGACACATATATCCTCTTTGTCAACATATCCTCACTCATTCTCTCCATATGTCAAAACCATTTCAACACACCCTCTTCTGCTCTCTTAACCTCATTCTTTTTACTACCACACATCTCTCTTACCCATTCATTACTTACTCGATCAAACTACCTCACACCACATATTGTCCTCAAACATTTCATTTCCAACACATCCATCTTCCTCCGTACAACCCTAGCTATAGCCCATACCTCACAACCATATAATATTGTTGGAACTACTATTCCTTTACACATACCCATTTTTGCACTCCGAGATAATGTTCTCTTTCCACACATTTTTCATTGCTCCCAGAACCTTCACCCCTTCCCCCACCCTGTGATGCATTTCCACTTCCATGGTTTCTTTTGATGCTAAATTCACTCCCAGATATCTAGAACACTTCGCTTCCTTCAATTTTTCTCCATTCAATCTCACATTGCAACTAACTAGTCCCTCAACCCTGTTGAACCTGATAACCTTGTTCTTATTCTTATTTACTCTCAAACTTCATTTATAGTTTTTCCTTTTGCAATTGTCATGCCATTCATTAGTTGCCCTGGTGATACATACTTATCAAAGTGTTTGTAGATATGTAGATATCAATGTTTCTTGTGATACCATTGTAAGGAGTCGTTGGTATGTTGTTGATTGTTCCTTGACTTATTTGTACAGATTTTTCTTTATTAGGTTTTATCAGGTTCAATTCTGGCTATTTAAAGATAATTACAATTATATTAAGGTCTTTCTAATTGTTCTTAGTTGTCATCTGAGCATGTTGTTTTCTCACTCTTACTATACTTGAACTTACCTCATCTTAGAGATCTGAAGTCATTACATATTGCAAATATAATTAAAGTTGGTATTGTTCCTTGTGGTACTCCCAGTAGAATATTCTCTTCTTTAGCATCTTCAGACATGGTTCCATTTGCCACCATTCTGTATTTTCTTGTATTTGAAAGCTCTTAGGTTCATTTTCTGTTTACCTCTCATGTTTTGTTTTGCCGCTTTCTCTTAATAAAACTCTGTTGTTTACTTTTTATTAGATGCTTTAGCATAGTCTAGAAAAACAGTGTCCATTCTCTTTTATTGCAGTAGAATTTCATGCATATCATTGTAGTGATTCACTGTATCTTTTTTTATCACTGTTTCATATAGGTAAAGGATGTATGAACCAGGTGTTTGGTTTGAAAACATTGTGGGAGAAGTACTGGGAGAAAGATTGTGAATTGTATGTGGCATCTATGGATCTGGAGAAGGACTTTGTAAAGGTTGACAGAGAGGCTTTGTGGAAGGTGCATTGAATATATTGAGTAATTGGAAAGCTACAGCTATTTGCAGTGTAATGGTGAGTAAGGTATGTGTGCGAGTAGGGAAAGTGAAGGGTGATTTTCAATGATATAGAGCTTGTTAGAATGCTTATATTGCCTTTCAAGTGCATATAATTTTGTGATTATGAGGGAAGATTGCAAATTTGGTATACATGGTGCCTGTTACTTTGCTTTGGCATGAATAGGCATTTCTTTTATTACCTAAAAAAATACCTGGATAAGTTTCTTCACTAATTTTGTCAGAATCAATTCTAAGTGTAACATTTTTCAGAAACAATTTGTAGTTTTACTGGTATTTTTTTGAGAATATGTATGAAAATATGCTTTTACAAAGTTGTGTAAGAGAAATAGTCTAATCCTAGCACTTCAAAATTATAAAAGGAATTTACTGCTTACCAATATAGAAAGCTAAGAAATTATTCAGTGACAAACTTTGACAGTTCTAGATGGGACTCTGAAGGGGGTTATGAGCCTGCACCTCCAGTACCAGAGAAGAGGTTTGACTTGGAAGAAGAGTCAACCACAGGCACTGTTCCTCCAGACAGTGGGCTCATGACAACTTCAATCACTTCATCCTCATCTGCAAAGGGCCCCTCTTCTCCAAGATCTCCACACCTCAATACTCGATCATCGATGTCTGGTTCTGCACCCTCACCAACTTCCTTACATAGCATAGGAACGGTCTCAGACCGACCACCATCTAGTGAAATTCAGGCAGCTTTGGCAATATCAGGACAAACACCAGCCAATGAAGAAATGCCATATATGACACCTCCTTTACATCATGTAAGTATCGTCCTGCAGTATATCATTTGATGATCTGGAAATAGTGCTACCTTCAGTTTGCTTAGATGGGCTGTGTAATACACACTATGCAGACTTGTTATTTGTTAAGTGAAAATTGAATGGTCTCAATCTTGACATAGTAAAGCTGTAATATATGGAGGGGAATGTAGTGCATAGAGTGAGCAGTGGTAACTTGGAGAAAAGTTTAAGATGTAGATCTTTTATGAAGGTGAGTGAATTGTGCTGTATAATTATATGTATGCTAATTCATTTATTCCTCTTCTGCAAGCAGACTGAAGAGGTAAGTATTAGGTACAGAACTACCATCTTATGATGTCCTCTTTGACTTTTTAAGTGACAATATTAGCAGCTGTTGTGATATTTTGAAGAAATTGACTTGCTAATCTTACATCAACCATATATTCTTTGAATGATTAAATTTTTCAAGTGTATTACTTATTTTGTGATTGTATTCTACACTGCAGGCAGGCATAGAAATATCATCACAGCAGAACTTCAGTGGTGACTCTCAGGACTCACGAGGCTATACGAGCATTAGTGTACGGGAGCCTTTAGCGGCCCTCAAAGCCCAAACACAGGGCACAGCAGCACCTCAGTTATCATCTACCACACAGCCTCTTGAAGGAGAAGGGTACATATGATAATACTTGGTTTTTGATAACAGTGTTTCAAGTATGATTTTTTGTTGTTGTTTAGCTGTGTTGATTGTAGTCGACAAACTTTGGATTTCATTATTCTTTTGTTTTAGTAAGTTAGGGCATCAGAAATTACTCATCTTTTTTCTCTCCCATGTCATCCTTTTTACCGTCCTTTCGAGGATAATGGTTGAAGTACACATGCTAGCAGTCCTGTGAATTGAAAGCTTCTATATCCTGACTTGAAAACCTAACTGTAAATTATCCACCTATCTAACATCTTCCATGGACCAGCAAATCTCTGGCCGTGAAATTGAATGATAAGAATATTAGATTGTACCACCAGAAGGATTGATGATCTTCTAGGCTGAATGCTTTACACCTAGGTTTTTCATTTATACTTGAAGAAGGGTTGTGAATGCTTATTTTTTAGGTTCGAGTTGACAAACTAGAAAAAAAAATATTTCAGAGTATCTGAAATGACACTCTTATTTATTAGCTCTTCAAGCTGTTGCATTTAAGGTAGAAATACCATACAACCTCTCCTTTTTTTTTTTATCAATTTACATGTTTGAGGACAATATGTGGTGTGAGGTGGTTTGATCGAATTAGTAATGAAAGGGTGAGAGAGATGTGTGGTAATAAAAAGAGTGTGGTTGAGAGAGCAGAAGAGGGTGTTTTGAAATGGTTTGGTCACACGGAGAGAATGAGTGAGGAAAGATTGACAAAGAGGATATATGTATCAGAGGTAGAGGGAACGAGGAGAAGTGGGAGACCAAATTGGAGGTGGAAAGATGGAGTGAAAAAGATATTGAGTGATCGGGGCCTGAACATGCAGGAGGGTAAAAGGCGTGCAAGGAATAGAGTGAATTGGAACGATGTTGTATACCGGGGTCGACGTACTGTCAGTGGATTGAAGCAGGGCATGTGAAGCGTCTGGGGTAAACCATGGAAAGTTGTGTGGGGCCTGGATGTGGAAAGGGAGCTGTGGTTTCGGTGCATTGTACATGACAGCTAGAGACTGAGTGTGAACGAATGTAGCCTTTGTTATCTTTTCCTAGCACTACCTCATGCACATGCGGGGGAGGGGGCTGTTATTTCATGTGTGGCGGGGTGGCGACAGGAATGAATAAGGGCAGATAGTATGAATTATGTACATGTGTATATATGTATATGTCTGTGTATGTATATATATGTATACATTGAGATGTATAGGTATGTATATTTTGTGTGTGTGGACAAGTATGTATATACATGTGTATGTGGGTGGGTTGGGCCATTCTTTTGTCTGTTTCCTTGCGCTACCTCACTAACGCGGGAGACAACAGCGACAAAGTATAATAAATAAATATAATATGCAATGTGAAGGAAAATAGTGAAATTGGAGAAAAATGTAGCTTAGACATTGAAGCTTATTGATACAGTGGTTAAATTGATGAGAACTGCTATTGACGTTTGTAAATAAATTATACATTTCCTTTTTTCCATAGCCAGAGGTTGAACCATTATGTGACATTCATTTTTTTCATTCATTTCAAGCTAGAAGTTTCAGTTTTCTAAATTGTTTCTTATATTTCTCATATGTATATATATGTATGTGTGTGTGTGTGTATATGTGCGTATGTATGTGTATGTGTGTGTGTGTGTATATGTATATATATATGTATATTATCCCTGGGGATAGGGGTGAAAGAATACTTCCCACGTATTCCTCGCGTGTCGTAGAAAGCGACTAGAGGGGACGGGAGCGGGGGGCCAGAATTCCTCCCCTCCTTGTATTTACTTTCTAAAATGGGAAACAGAAGAAGGAGTCACGCGGGGAGTGCTCATCCTCCTCGAAGGCTCAGAGTGGGGTGCCTAAATGTGTGTGGATGTAACCAAGATGTGAAAAAAGGAGAGATAGGTAGTATGTTTGAGGAAAGGAACCTGGATGTTTTGGCTCTGAGTGAAACGAAGCTCAAGGGTAAAGGGGAAGAGTGGTTTGGGAATGTCTGGGGAGTAAAGTCAGGGGTTAGTGAGAGGACAAGAGCAAGGGAAGGAGTAGCAATACTCCTGAAACAGGAGTTGTGGGAGTATGTGATAGAGTGTAAGAAAGTAAATTCTCGATTAATATGGGTAAAACTGAAAGTTGATGGAAAGAGGTGGGTGATTATTGGTGCATATGCACCTGGGCATGAGAAGAAAGATCAAGAGAGGCAAGTGTTTTGGAAGCAGCTGAATGAGTGTGTTAGTGGTTTTGATGCACGAGACCGGGTCATAGTGATGGGTGATTTGAATGCAAAGGTGAGTAATGTGGCAGTTGAGGGAATAATTGGTATACATGGGGTGTTCAGTGTTGTAAATGGAAATGGTGAAGAGCTTGTAGATTTATGTGCTGAAAAAGGACTGATGATTGGGAATACCTGGTTTAAAAAGCGAGATATACATAAGTATACTTATGTAAGTAGGAGAGATGGCCAGAGAGCGTTATTGGATTACGTGTTAATTGACAGGCGTGCGAAAGAGAGACTTTTGGATGTTAATGTGCTGAGAGGTGCAACTGGAGGGATGTCTGATCATTATCTTGTGGAGGCTAAGGTGAAGATTTGTATGGGTTTTCAGAAAAGAAGAGTGAATGTTGGGGTGAAGAGGGTGGTGAGAGTAAGTGAGCTTGAGAAGGAGACCTGTGTGAGGAAGTACCAGGAGAGACTGAGTACAGAATGGAAAAAGGTGAGAACAATGGAAGTAAGGGGAGTGGGGGAGGAATGGGATGTATTTAGGGAATCAGTGATGGATTGCGCAAAAGATGCTTGTGGCATGAGAAGAGTGGGAGGTGGGTTGATTAGAAAGGGTAGTGAGTGGTGGGATGAAGAAGTAAGAGTATTAGTGAAAGAGAAGAGAGAGGCATTTGGACGATTTTTGCAGGGAAAAAATGCAATTGAGTGGGAGATGTATAAAAGAAAGAGACAGGAGGTCAAGAGAAAGGTGCAAGAGGTGAAAAAAAGGGCAAATGAGAGTTGGGGTGAGAGAGTATCATTAAATTTTAGGGAGAATAAAAAGATGTTCTGGAAGGAGGTAAATAAAGTGCGTAAGACAAGGGAGCAAATGGGAACTTCAGTGAAGGGCGCAAATGGGGAGGTGATAACAAGTAGTGGTGATGTGAGAAGGAGATGGATTGAGTATTTTGAAGGTTTGTTGAATGTGTTTGATGATAGAGTGGCAGATATAGGGTGTTTTGGTCGAGGTGGTGTGCAAAGTGAGAGGGTTAGGGAAAATGATTTGGTAAACAGAGAAGAGGTAGTGAAAGCTTTGCGGAAGATGAAAGCCGGCAAGGCAGCAGGTTTGGATGGTATTGCAGTGGAATTTATTAAAAAAGGGGGTGACTGTATTGTTGACTGGTTGGTAAGGTTATTTAATGTATGTATGACTCATGGTGAGGTGCCTGAGGATTGGCGGAATGCGTGCATAGTGCCATTGTACAAAGGCAAAGGGGATAAGAGTGAGTGCTCAAATTACAGAGGTATAAGTTTGTTGAGTATTCCTGGTAAATTATATGGGAGGGTATTGATTGAGAGGGTGAAGGCATGTACAGAGCATCAGATTGGGGAAGAGCAGTGTGGTTTCAGAAGTGGTAGAGGATGTGTGGATCAGGTGTTTGCTTTGAAGAATGTATGTGAGAAATACTTAGAAAAGCAAATGGATTTGTATGTAGCATTTATGGATCTGGAGAAGGCATATGATAGAGTTGATAGAGATGCTCTGTGGAAGGTATTAAGAATATATGGTGTGGGAGGAAAGTTGTTAGAAGCAGTGAAAAGTTTTTATCGAGGATGTAAGGCATGTGTACGTGTAGGAAGAGAGGAAAGTGATTGGTTCTCAGTGAATGTAGGTTTGCGGCAGGGGTGTGTGATGTCTCCATGGTTGTTTAATTTGTTTATGGATGGGGTTGTTAGGGAGGTAAATGCAAGAGTTTTGGAAAGAGGGGCAAGTATGAAGTCTGTTGGGGATGAGAGAGCTTGGGAAGTGAGTCAGTTGTTGTTCGCTGATGATACAGCGCTGGTGGCTGATTCATGTGAGAAACTGCAGAAGCTGGTGACTGAGTTTGGAAAAGTGTGTGGAAGAAGAAAGTTAAGAGTAAATGTGAATAAGAGCAAGGTTATTAGGTACAGTAGGGTTGAGGGTCAAGTCAATTGGGAGGTGAGTTTGAATGGAGAAAAACTGGAGGAAGTGAAGTGTTTTAGATATCTGGGAGTGGATCTGGCAGCGGATGGAACCATGGAAGCGGAAGTGGATCATAGGGTGGGGGAGGGGGCGAAAATCCTGGGGGCCTTGAAGAATGTGTGGAAGTCGAGAACATTATCTCGGAAAGCAAAAATGGGTATGTTTGAAGGAATAGTGGTTCCAACAATGTTGTATGGTTGCGAGGCGTGGGCTATGGATAGAGTTGTGCGCAGGAGGATGGATGTGCTGGAAATGAGATGTTTGAGGACAATGTGTGGTGTGAGGTGGTTTGATCGAGTGAGTAACGTAAGGGTAAGAGAGATGTGTGGAAATAAAAAGAGCGTGGTTGAGAGAGCAGAAGAGGGTGTTTTGAAGTGGTTTGGGCACATGGAGAGGATGAGTGAGGAAAGATTGACCAAGAGGATATATGTGTCGGAGTTGGAGGGAACAAGGAGAAGAGGGAGACCAAATTGGAGGTGGAAAGATGGAGTGAAAAAGATTTTGTGTGATCGGGGCCTGAACATGCAGGAGGGTGAAAGGAGGGCAAGGAATAGAGTGAATTGGAGCGATGTGGTATACCGGGGTTGACGTGCTGTCAGTGGATTGAATCAAGGCATGTGAAGCGTCTGGGGTAAACCATGGAAAGCTGTGTAGGTATGTATATTTGCGTGTGTGGACGTATGTAAATACATGTGTATGGGGGGGGGGGTTGGGCCATTTCTTTCGTCTGTTTCCTTGCACTACCTCGCAAACGCGGGAGACAGCGACAAAGTATAATAATAAATAAAAAATAATGCATTTCTTTCAAGTTTTTCATCAGGGTTTTTAGATTGAATCCCAATTAAAGTCTGCCATTTTGTAATGTTGTCAATATGAAAGTTTTTGCTGAAATGCAGAGTTTGTTTTTCATAGACCTTTGAGGTTCAGGTTTGGAATTATTCTCACAGAGAAAGGTACGAGCCTCTTTTTTTTCATCAATTAGAAAAGTGATATTTCTGCTCCATTTTATGATAATTTGGAACAGGCTGACCATTTGTTTAACTCGTGGACAGGTATGTCGAAAAAAGCTGAATTACTAGCACTCTCCCAGCTTAGAAAGTCAGCAAAGGTAGGGCAGGAGATGGGTCAGTTGTCACCCCCCTTCTGCATTTTTCCAGGGTAAGAGATGTACTTACCACCTCCTCATTTCATAGCTTGGTCTCTTCTATCACACAGGGATTATTCACTGTTTTAGCACGAGGTATTTAGGTACTGCTAAGACAACTTGAATTTTTATTCTGCCCAGGAATCAAAGCCAGACCCTCTTGCTGGCTAGACATGTGCACTGAAATTTTATGCTTTGAATTTTTAGTTGTGGTAATGTTCTTTACTTTAAACCCTGTTATCTATCTATGTATCTATCTGTATCTTTGACACCCATTCCCTTTAGGAACTCCCTCAAGGTTGTGGCCATGGTAAAAGAATCTCCATAACTGTTGAACTCTAGCACTGCTTTTTAGCCTTTAGTGCCTCACTCTTAACAGGCCACTGGCAAAGGGCAGTTCTTGTGCAGTGTTTCTATCAAATACTGTTCCTACCAACACTTCCACCTAATCTTCCTACCAACTACTTCTACCTGATGTTCCAACCTACTACTTCCGCCTAATGCTCGTACCTACAACTTCCACCTATTGCTTTTACCATTTTGCCAAAAGTCAGGGCTTGCACATAGCTCTTACCACAGAAAAATCTAGAGTTATAAAGAATGAGTTGTGTGAGTTTAATGTTAAATGTTTAGTGTGACAAGGAGAGATTGTATGTTTGAGGACAGAATGCCAGCAATTCATGTATGGGTGAGGCAGAAAAAGAGAAAAACTACCTGGGTCAAAGTATTTTAGTACCGATAATATAAATCTTAGTTAATGACTGCCTACCAACAACTACCTACTGATGGATGAATAGATAGATAGATAGATTAAATCTGTTTGAAATAAGGCCAGACTAAGCCAAAAAGAACTAAATAAGTGCAACCATTTTTTACTGTATAGTTAGGCAGTTGTTTAGTAAGACAAACCTGATGCAGTGAGGACAGGTGCACTTCAGAAATCTTGTAGTACTCAGTTTGTAAAGATTTTGTATCAAAAAGAGCATAATATATGTCATAATATGCTCTTTTTTTGCCCTATTTTCATTGTAATTTTCTTTTTTGTTTTTTAGTCTTGAATTTTGATTGCTTAGTTTTCAATCATTTGCCATGTGACAGAAAACTTTTGCACATGCATTTCTTGCACCCAGATTTTCAGGGCATCCTCCCTCTTCATATGTCGGCATCATGATGTGCATTGCCATCTTTGAAGTAGATGGCTGAGAAAAGGCTTTCTTGATAGATTAGCTTTTCTTCTTTGTAGTGCAGATCCTACTCTCATTAGTGCCATAATGTTGATTTGAAGGTCTAGACCCAAGTTCATATTTATTTAGTGTTTAGATAGGCTCACTTGCAGTAGGAGTACTTGCTGGATGCTTAGGCATAATAGTAATTGGTTCTCGTATGCAGAAGTGTAGAACTACTTGAGAGGGAAATGATGTCTCCTTGCTCTCTGAATGCTTGCAGAGAACTGACCCAGTGGACAGTGTGGCATGTAAGCACTGGCTGTCCATAGTGTGTGGCCAGCTGGGCCCATGTTATATTGCAACAGAAAATGTTGTTAATGGTAGTAATTTGGGTACCTGTGCTACATCAAGGTCATCATATTAAATTGCGCTATACTTTAATGCTATTGTGCTTTTATATCATATGCTCAGTTATTTCTCCGGCCATAGAAAGGTAAAATCAGAAACAAAGAGATAATTGCCAAATTATAATGGACTGAATCAAGCACCAGCCACTTCATTGCCCTGGTTCAATCCATCGTCAGCAGAGTACATGTCACGCTTGCCTTTGAACGTTCAGGTCCCAGTGCCCCAATAACTCCTTCGCTTATTCTTCCATCTCCTTGTTCTTTCTTCCTTTCCTCCTCTACTTGCGATACATACATATTTTTTTTGCCTATTCTTGCCACAGGTCTTAAACATTTCAGCACACCTAGGTCATCTATCTTAATTAGACTTTGTTTATTTCCCCACTTCTCTTGTACATTATGATTCTTATATGATCAACCCACCTTACTCCTCATATTGTCCTCAGGCATTTCATATCTAACTTGCTCATCTTTATCCTTTCTTTTGCATTCAAGGCCCAAGACTTGCAACCATATAACACTGTTAGGAGTAAACTTTCTGACTTACCCATCTTTGCCCTAATTGATCCCAACCTTTCCATCCACATGCTCCTTAGTACACCTAGGACCTTGGCCTTCTCTGCAACCCCAAAACTCACTTTATTCACTACGCTTCATTCACTACCATGTCCACTTGCAGGTGCCTAAAGATCTCTTCCTCCATATCCCCTTTATTCAGCAGTAGGCTCTGACTATCAATTCTCATTCTTCTGTTGCTCCTCATTATCTTTCTTTATTTACACACTTTTGTATGCATTTACTTTCAACTTTTTCCTTTAATGCATTTACTTTCAACTTTTTCCTTTAATGCATTCCTCCAAACTGTCACCAGTTTCTAGAGTTTCTTCTTGGGTTTGTCACCCGAGCCTCATCATCTGCTTACTGCAACTGCTTCACCTCCATGTTCTCACCACCTAATAGTGGAGTGGACTGGATTTAGGCAACAGAGCTGTGGAGGGAATTTAGATGAAGCAAGTGAAAGACAAGGAGAAACTGCTGATGAGAGTGACAGGAGTGATAGTCTGTACACAGTTGGTGAAGAGCATAAACATAGTGAGAAAGGTGTAGAAAATGTGAAAAAGTCAGATGGACAATAGAATCTAAACATTGATGAAAATGATAAATTTTTGAGAAATAATACCACATTAATACAGTCAAAGAATGGCAAAAAAAAAAGAAATAAGAAGAAAATGAAGACACTAATTTATATGGTGAAATACAATCCAAGCTGTGGTTTCGGTGCATTATTACATGACAGCTAGAGACTGATGTGAACGAATGTGGCCTTTGTTGTCTTTTCCTAGCACTACCTCGCACACATGAGGGAGGAGGGGGTTGTTATTTCATGTGTGGTGGGTGGTGATGGGAATAAATAAAGGCAGACAGTATGAATTATGTACATTGTATTTTATGTATATGTCTGTGTGTGTATGTATATGTATACGTTGAGATGTATAGGTATGTATATTTGCATGTATCATTAAATTTTAGGGAGAATAAAAAGATGTTCTGGAAGGAGGTAAATAAAGTGTGTAAGACAAGGGAGCAAATGGGAACTTCAGTGAAGGGCGCTAATGGGAGTGATAACAAGTAGTGGTGATGTGAGAAGGAGATGGATTGAGTATTTTGAAGGTTTGTTGAATGTGTTTGATGATAGAGTGGCAGATATAGGGTGTTTTGGTCGAGGTGGTGTGCAAAGTGAGAGGGTTAGGGAAAATGATTTGGTAAACAGAGAAGAGGTAGTGAAAGCTTTGCGGAAGATGAAAGCCGGCAAGGCAGCAGGTTTGGATGGTATTGCAGTGGAATTTATTAAAAAAGGGGGTGACTGTATTGTTGACTGGTTGGTAAGGTTATTTAATGTATGTATGACTCATGGTGAGGTGCCTGAGGATTGGCGGAATGCGTGCATAGTGCCATTGTACAAAGGCAAAGGGGATAAGAGTGAGTGCTCAAATTACAGAGGTATAAGTTTGTTGAGTATTCCTGGTAAATTATATGGGAGGGTATTGATTGAGAGGGTGAAGGCATGTACAGAGCATCAGATTGGGGAAGAGCAGTGTGGTTTCAGAAGTGGTAGAGGATGTGTGGATCAGGTGTTTGCTTTGAAGAATGTATGTGAGAAATACTTAGAAAAGCAAATGGATTTGTATGTAGCATTTATGGATCTGGAGAAGGCATATGATAGAGTTGATAGAGATGCTCTGTGGAAGGTATTAAGAATATATGGTGTGGGAGGAAAGTTGTTAGAAGCAGTGAAAAGTTTTTATCGAGGATGTAAGGCATGTGTACGTGTAGGAAGAGAGGAAAGTGATTGGTTCTCAGTGAATGTAGGTTTGCGGCAGGGGTGTGTGATGTCTCCATGGTTGTTTAATTTGTTTATGGATGGGGTTGTTAGGGAGGTAAATGCAAGAGTTTTGGAAAGAGGGGCAAGTATGAAGTCTGTTGGGGATGAGAGAGCTTGGGAAGTGAGTCAGTTGTTGTTCGCTGATGATACAGCGCTGGTGGCTGATTCATGTGAGAAACTGCAGAAGCTGGTGACTGAGTTTGGAAAAGTGTGTGGAAGAAGAAAGTTAAGAGTAAATGTGAATAAGAGCAAGGTTATTAGGTACAGTAGGGTTGAGGGTCAAGTCAATTGGGAGGTGAGTTTGAATGGAGAAAAACTGGAGGAAGTGAAGTGTTTTAGATATCTGGGAGTGGATCTGGCAGCGGATGGAACCATGGAAGCGGAAGTGGATCATAGGGTGGGGGAGGGGGCGAAAATCCTGGGGGCCTTGAAGAATGTGTGGAAGTCGAGAACATTATCTCGGAAAGCAAAAATGGGTATGTTTGAAGGAATAGTGGTTCCAACAATGTTGTATGGTTGCGAGGCGTGGGCTATGGATAGAGTTGTGCGCAGGAGGATGGATGTGCTGGAAATGAGATGTTTGAGGACAATGTGTGGTGTGAGGTGGTTTGATCGAGTGAGTAACGTAAGGGTAAGAGAGATGTGTGGAAATAAAAAGAGCGTGGTTGAGAGAGCAGAAGAGGGTGTTTTGAAGTGGTTTGGGCACATGGAGAGGATGAGTGAGGAAAGATTGACCAAGAGGATATATGTGTCGGAGTTGGAGGGAACAAGGAGAAGAGGGAGACCAAATTGGAGGTGGAAAGATGGAGTGAAAAAGATTTTGTGTGATCGGGGCCTGAACATGCAGGAGGGTGAAAGGAGGGCAAGGAATAGAGTGAATTGGAGCGATGTGGTATACCGGGGTTGACGTGCTGTCAGTGGATTGAATCAAGGCATGTGAAGCGTCTGGGGTAAACCATGGAAAGCTGTGTAGGTATGTATATTTGCGTGTGTGGACGTATGTAAATACATGTGTATGGGGGGGGGGGGTTGGGCCATTTCTTTCGTCTGTTTCCTTGCGCTACCTCGCAAACGCGGGAGACAGCGACAAAGTATAATAATAAATAAAAAATAATGCATTTCTTTCAAGTTTTTCATCAGGGTTTTTAGATTGAATCCCAATTAAAGTCTGCCATTTTGTAATGTTGTCAATATGAAAGTTTTTGCTGAAATGCAGAGTTTGTTTTTCATAGACCTTTGAGGTTCAGGTTTGGAATTATTCTCACAGAGAAAGGTATGAGCCTCTTTTTTTTCATCAATTAGAAAAGTGATATTTCTGCTCCATTTTATGATAATTTGGAACAGGCTGACCATTTGTTTAACTCGTGGACAGGTATGTCGAAAAAAGCTGAATTACTAGCACTCTCCCAGCTTAGAAAGTCAGCAAAGGTAGGGCAGGAGATGGGTCAGTTGTCACCCCCTTCTGCATTTTTCCAGGGTAAGAGATGTACTTACCACCTCCTCATTTCATAGCTTGGTCTCTTCTATCACACAGGGATTATTCACTGTTTTAGCACGAGGTATTTAGGTACTGCTAAGACAACTTGAATTTTTATTCTGCCCAGGAATCAAAGCCAGACCCTCTTGCTGGCTAGACATGTGCACTGAAATTTTATGCTTTGAATTTTTAGTTGTGGTAATGTTCTTTACTTTAAACCCTGTTATCTATCTATGTATCTATCTGTATCTTTGACACCCATTCCCTTTAGGAACTCCCTCAAGGTTGTGGCCATGGTAAAAGAATCTCCATAACTGTTGAACTCTAGCACTGCTTTTTAGCCTTTAGTGCCTCACTCTTAACAGGCCACTGGCAAAGGGCAGTTCTTGTGCAGTGTTTCTATCAAATACTGTTCCTACCAACACTTCCACCTAATCTTCCTACCAACTACTTCTACCTGATGTTCCAACCTACTACTTCCGCCTAATGCTCGTACCTACAACTTCCACCTATTGCTTTTACCATTTTGCCAAAAGTCAGGGCTTGCACATAGCTCTTACCACAGAAAAATCTAGAGTTATAAAGAATGAGTTGTGTGAGTTTAATGTTAAATGTTTAGTGTGACAAGGAGAGATTGTATGTTTGAGGACAGAATGCCAGCAATTCATGTATGGGTGAGGCAGAAAAAGAGAAAAACTACCTGGGTCAAAGTATTTTAGTACCGATAATATAAATCTTAGTTAATGACTGCCTACCAACAACTACCTACTGATGGATGAATAGATAGATAGATAGATTAAATCTGTTTGAAATAAGGCCAGACTAAGCCAAAAAGAACTAAATAAGTGCAACCATTTTTTACTGTATAGTTAGGCAGTTGTTTAGTAAGACAAACCTGATGCAGTGAGGACAGGTGCACTTCAGAAATCTTGTAGTACTCAGTTTGTAAAGATTTTGTATCAAAAAGAGCATAATATATGTCATAATATGCTCTTTTTTTGCCCTATTTTCATTGTAATTTTCTTTTTTGTTTTTTAGTCTTGAATTTTGATTGCTTAGTTTTCAATCATTTGCCATGTGACAGAAAACTTTTGCACATGCATTTCTTGCACCCAGATTTTCAGGGCATCCTCCCTCTTCATATGTCGGCATCATGATGTGCATTGCCATCTTTGAAGTAGATGGCTGAGAAAAGGCTTTCTTGATAGATTAGCTTTTCTTCTTTGTAGTGCAGATCCTACTCTCATTAGTGCCATAATGTTGATTTGAAGGTCTAGACCCAAGTTCATATTTATTTAGTGTTTAGATAGGCTCACTTGCAGTAGGAGTACTTGCTGGATGCTTAGGCATAATAGTAATTGGTTCTCGTATGCAGAAGTGTAGAACTACTTGAGAGGGAAATGATGTCTCCTTGCTCTCTGAATGCTTGCAGAGAACTGACCCAGTGGACAGTGTGGCATGTAAGCACTGGCTGTCCATAGTGTGTGGCCAGCTGGGCCCATGTTATATTGCAACAGAAAATGTTGTTAATGGTAGTAATTTGGGTACCTGTGCTACATCAAGGTCATCATATTAAATTGCGCTATACTTTAATGCTATTGTGCTTTTATATCATATGCTCAGTTATTTCTCCGGCCATAGAAAGGTAAAATCAGAAACAAAGAGATAATTGCCAAATTATAATGGACTGAATCAAGCACCAGCCACTTCATTGCCCTGGTTCAATCCATCGTCAGCAGAGTACATGTCACGCTTGCCTTTGAACGTTCAGGTCCCAGTGCCCCAATAACTCCTTCGCTTATTCTTCCATCTCCTTGTTCTTTCTTCCTTTCCTCCTCTACTTGCGATACATACATATTTTTTTTGCCTATTCTTGCCACAGGTCTTAAACATTTCAGCACACCTAGGTCATCTATCTTAATTAGACTTTGTTTATTTCCCCACTTCTCTTGTACATTATGATTCTTATATGATCAACCCACCTTACTCCTCATATTGTCCTCAGGCATTTCATATCTAACTTGCTCATCTTTATCCTTTCTTTTGCATTCAAGGCCCAAGACTTGCAACCATATAACACTGTTAGGAGTAAACTTTCTGACTTACCCATCTTTGCCCTAATTGATCCCAACCTTTCCATCCACATGCTCCTTAGTACACCTAGGACCTTGGCCTTCTCTGCAACCCCAAAACTCACTTTATTCACTACGGCTTCATTCACTACCATGTCCACTTGCAGGTGCCTAAAGATCTCTTCCTCCATATCCCCTTTATTCAGCAGTAGGCTCTGACTATCAATTCTCATTCTTCTGTTGCTCCTCATTATCTTTCCTTTATTTACACACTTTTGTATGCATTTACTTTCAACTTTTTCCTTTAATGCATTTACTTTCAACTTTTTCCTTTAATGCATTCCTCCAAACTGTCACCAGTTTCTAGAGTTTCTCTTTGGGGTTTGTCACCCGAGCCTCATCATCTGCTTACTGCAACTGCTTCACCTCCCATGTTCTCCCACCTAATTAGTGGAGTGACTGGATTTAGGCAACAGAGCTGTGGAGGGAATTTAGATGAAGCAAGTGAAAGACAAGGAGAAACTGCTGATGAGAGTGACAGGAGTGATAGTCTGTACACAGTTGGTGAAGAGCATAAACATAGTGAGAAAGGTGTAGAAAATGTGAAAAAGTCAGATGGACAATAGAATCTAAACATTGATGAAAATGATAAATTTTTGAGAAATAATACCACATTAATACAGTCAAAGAATGGCAAAAAAAAAAGAATAAGAAGAAAATGAAGACACTAATTTATATGGTGAAATACAATCCAAGCTGTGGTTTCGGTGCATTATTACATGACAGCTAGAGACTGAGTGTGAACGAATGTGGCCTTTGTTGTCTTTTCCTAGCACTACCTCGCACACATGAGGGAGGAGGGGGTTGTTATTTCATGTGTGGTGGGGTGGTGATGGGAATAAATAAAGGCAGACAGTATGAATTATGTACATGTGTATATATGTATATGTCTGTGTGTGTATGTATATGTATACGTTGAGATGTATAGGTATGTATATTTGCATGTATCATTAAATTTTAGGGAGAATAAAAAGATGTTCTGGAAGGAGGTAAATAAAGTGTGTAAGACAAGGGAGCAAATGGGAACTTCAGTGAAGGGCGCTAATGGGGAGGTGATAACAAGTAGTGGTGATGTGAGAAGGAGATGGAGTGAGTATTTTGAAGGTTTGTTGAATGTGTTTGATGATAGAGTGGCAGATATAGGGTGTCTTGGTCGAGGTGGTGTGCAAAGTGAGAGGGTTGGGGAAAATGATTTGGTAAACAGAGAAGAGGTACTAAAAGCTTTGCAGAAGATGAAAGCCGGCAAGGCAGCAGGTTTGGATGGTATTGCAGTGGAATTTATTAAAAAAGGGGGTGACTGTATTGTTGACTGGTTGGTGAGGTTATTTAATGTATGTATGACTCATGGTGAGGTGCCTGAGGATTGGTGGAATGCGTGCATAGTGCCATTGTACAAAGGCAAAGGGGATAAGAGTTAGTGCTCAAATTACAGAGGTATAAGTTTGTTGAGTATTCCTGGTAAATTATATGGGAGGGTATTGATTGAGAGGGTGAAGGCATGTACAGAGCATCAGATTGGGGAAGAGCAGTGTGGTTTCAGAAGTGGTAGAGGATGTGTGGATCAGGTGTTTGCTTTGAAGAATGTATGGGAGAAATACTTAGAAAAGCAAATGGATTTGTATGTAGCATTTATGGATCTGGAGAAGGCATATGATAGAGTTGATAGAGATGCTCTGTGGAAGGCATTAAGAATATATGGTGTGAGTGGCAAGTTGTTAGAAGCAGTGAAAATTTTATCGAGGATGTAAGGCATGTGTATGTGTAGGAAGAGAGGGAAGTGATTGGTTCTCAGTGAATGTAGGTTTGCGGCAGGGGTGTGTGATGTCTCCATGGTTGTTTAATTTGTTTATGGATTGGGTTGTTAGGGAGGTGAATGCAAGAGTTTTGGAAAGAGGGGCAAGAATGAAGTCTGTTGTGGATGAGAGAGCTTGGGAAGTGAGTCAGTTGTTGTTCGCTGATGATACAGCGCTGGTGGCTGATTCAAGTGAGAAACTGCAGAAGCTGGTAACTGAGTTTGGTAAAGTGTGTGAAAGAAGAAAGTTAAGAGTAAATGTTAATAAGAGCAAGGTTATTAGGTACAGTAGGGTTGAGGGTCAAGTCAATTGAGAGGTAAGTTTGAATGGAGAAAAACTGGAGGAAGTAAAGTGTTTTAGATATCTGGGAGTGGATCTGGCAGCGGATGGAACCATGGAAGCGGAAGTGAATCATAGGGTGGGGGAGGGGGCGAAAATCCTGGGAGCCTTGAAGAATGTGTGGAAGTCGAGAACATTATCTCAGAAAGCAAAAATGGGTATGTTTGAAGGAATAGTGGCTCCAACAATGTTGTATGGTTGCGAGGCGTGGGCTATGGATAGAGTTGTGCGCAGGAGGGTGGATGTGCTGGAAATGAGATGTTTGAGGACAATGTGTGGTGTGAGGTGGCTTGATTGAGTAAGTAATGTAAGGTTAAGAGAGATGTGTGGAAGTAAAAAGAGCGTGGTTGAGAGAGCAGAAGAGGGTGTTTTGAAGTGGTTTGGGCACATGGAGAGAATGAGTGAGGAAAGATTGACCAAGAGGATATATGTGTCGGAGGTGGAGGGAACGAGGAGAAGAGGGAGACCAAATTGGAGGTGGAAAGATGGAGTGAAAAAGATTTTGTGTGATCGGGGCCTGAACATGCAGGAGGGTGAAAGGAGGGCAAGGAATAGAGTGAATTGGATCGATGTGGTATACCGGGGTTGATGTGCTGTCGGTGGATTGAATCAGGGCATGTGAAGCGTCTGGGGTAAACCATGGAAAGTTGTGTGGGGCCTGGATGTGGAAAGGGAGCTGTGGTTTCGGGCATTATTGCATGACAGCTAGAGACTGAGTGTGAACGAATGAGGCCTTTGTTGTCTTTTCCTAGCGCTACCCCGCACACACGACGGGGGAGGGGGACGGTATTCCATGTGTGGCGAGGTGGCGATGGGAATGAATAAAGGCAGACAGTGTGAATTGTGTGCATGGGTATATATGTATGTGTCTGTGTGTGTATATATATGTGTACATTGAGATGTATAGTTATGTATATTTGCGTGTGTGGACGTGTGTGTATATATATGTGTATGGGGGTGGGTTTGGCCATTTCTTTCGTCTGTTTCCTTGCGCTACCTCGCAAACGCAGGAGACAGCGACAAAGCAAAATAAAAATAGAATATTTGCGTGTGTGGACGTGTATGTATATACATGTGTATGTGGATGGGTTGGGCTATTCTTTTGTCTGTTTCCTTGTGCTACTTTGCCGACGTGGGAGACAGACAAAGCAAAATATGATATAATACAATCCAACGTGCAGATAATACGAGGCAAGTGAAGGCAATTGGATTATTGAGAGCACAATCATCCAAGAAAATGTATGTGAGCACTTCTGTTTGGATTTCTTGATGTAAGAGGATTTTCTGGAAAGGAAGAACATAATTATTGTAACCAGTGAAAATCTTATTCACTCCATCCTTCCACCTCCAATTTGGTCTCCCACTTCTCCTTGTTCCGTCCACCTCTGATACATATATCTTCTTTGTCAATCTTTCCTCACTCATTCACTCCATGTGACCAAACTGTTTCAGTACACCCTCTTCTACTCTCTCAGCCACACTCTTTTTATTTCCACACATCTCTCTTACCCTTTCATTACTTATTCGATTAAACCACCTCACACCACATATTGTTCTCAGACACTTTATTTCCAACACATCCACCCTCCTCTGCACAACCCTTTTTATAGCCCATGCCTTGCAACCATATAACATTGTTGGAACCTTTATCTATTTCTTCCAGCGTACCCGTTTTTGCTCTGAGATAGCATTTTCGCCCTCTCCCCCATCCTGTGACTCACTTCCGCTTCCATGGTCCATCCCCTGCTAAATCCTCTCCCAGATATCTAAAACACTTCACTTCCTCCAGCTTTTCTTCATTCAAACTTGCCTCCCAATTAACTTGTCCCTCAACCCTACTGAACCTAATAACCTTGCTCTTATTCACATTTACTCTCAGCATTCCTCTTTCACACACTTTACCAAACTCAGTCACCAGCTTCTGCAGTTTCTCACTCAAATCAGTCATCAGCGCTATATTATCAGCAAACAACTGACTCACCTCCCAAATCCTCTTATCCACAACAGACTGCATACTTGCCCCTATCTCCAAAACTCTTGCATTCACCTCCCTAACAATCCCATCCATAAACAAATTGGACAATCATGGAGACATCACGCACCCCTGCCACAAACTGACATTCACTGAGAACCAATCACTTTCCTCTCTTCCCACTCGTACGCATGCCTTACATCCTTGATAAAAACTTTTCACTGCTTCTAGCAACTCGCCTCCCACACCATATACTCATAGTACCTTCCACAGAGCATCTCTATCAACTTTATCATATGCCTTCTCCAGATACATAATTGCTACATACAATTCCATCTGTTTTTCTAAGTATTTCTCATATACATTCATTAAAGCAAACACCTGATCCACATATCCTTTACTACTTCTGAAACCACGCTGCTCTCCCCCAATCTGATGCTCTGTACATGCCTTTATCCTCTCAATCAGCACCCTCCCATATAAATTTTCCCAGGAATACTCAACCAACGTTTATCTATGTAATTTGAACACTCACCTTTATCCCCATTGCCATTGTACAGTGGTGCTATGCATGCATTCTGCCAAGCCTCAGGTACTTCACCATGAACCATACATACACTAAATATCCTCTCCAATCAGTCAACAACACAGTCACCCCCTTTTTTGATAAATTCCACTGCAGTACCATCCAAATCCATTGCCTTGCCGGCTTTCATATTCCGCAAAGCTTTCAACAGCTCTTCTCTGTTCACCAAACCATTTTCCCTGACTCTCTCACTTTGCACACCACCTTGACCAAAACACCCTATATCTGCCACTCTATCCTCAAACACATTCAACAGACCTTCAAAATACTCACTACATCTCCTCACTTCACCACTACTTGTTATTACCTCCCCATTAGCCCCTTTCACCGATGTTCCCATTTGTTCGTTTGTCTTCATCCCACCACTCACTACCCTTTCTAATCTGCTCACCTCACACCTTTTGCGCAAGCCATCACTGGTTCCCTAAGTACATCCCATTCCTCCCTCACTCCCCTTATGTCATTTGCTCTCACCTTTTTCCATTCTGTACTTAATGTCTCCTTGTACTTCCTCACACAAGTCTCCTTTCCAAGCTCACTCTCACCACTCTTCACGGCAACATTCTCTCTTCTTTTCTGAAAACCTCAACAAATCTTCACCTTCGCCTCCAGAAGATAATTATCAGACATCTCTCCAGTTGCCCCTCTCAGCTCATTAACATCCAAAAGTCTCTCTTTCACGCACCTATCAATTAACACACAATCCAATAACACTCTCTGGTCATCTCTCCTACTTACATATGTATACTTACGTATATCTCTCTTTTTAAATCAGGTATTCCCAGTCACCAGACCTTTTTCAGCACGCAAATCTACAAGCACTTCACCTTCCATTTACAACACTGAACACCCCATGTACACCAATTATACCCTCAACTGCCACATTACTCACCTTTGCATTCAAATCACCCTTCACTGTAACTTGTTATCGTGCATCAAAGCTGCTAACACACTCACTCAGCTGCTCCCAAAACTCTTGCCTCATGAACTTTCTTCTCATGACCAGGTGCATAGGCACCAATGATAACCCATCTCTCTCCATCCACTTTCAGTTTTACCCATATCAATCTAGAGTTTACTTTCTTACATTCTATCACATACTCCCACATCTCCTGTTTCAGGAGTAGTGCTACTCCTTCCTTTGCTCTTGTCCTCTCACTAACCCCTAATTTTACTCTCAAGACATTCCCTAACCACTCTTCCCCTTTACCCTTGAGCTTTGTTTTGCTCAGAGCCAAAACATCCAGGTTCCTTTCCTCAAGCATACTACCTATCTTTCCTTTTTTCTCATCTTGGTTACATCCACACACATTTAAACACCCCAATCTGAGCCTTCGAGGAGGATGAGCACTCCCCTTATGACTCCTTCTCTTTCCACTTTTTGAAGGTTGAAAAGTATATGTATGTATATGTGTGTGTGTGTGTGTGTGTGTGTGTGTGTGTGTGTGAGCTTTTATGTATATACATGTGTATGTGTGTGGGTTGGGCCATTTCTCTTCTGTTTCCTTGCGCTACTTCGCTAATTCGGGAGACGGCGATTAAGTGTTATAATGATAAAAAAAGGAATTTATAAAATGGAAGAATATGATTGTGCACACTTAGGCCAGTGTGCTGCAAAAAACAACAGATATTTACATTTGCATGTACATGCAGTCTCACAGCTGAGTCCAAACAGACATCAGCTTCTGTTGTATGAATTACCAAGAGTGTAAAAGAAATGTGCATTTGATCTTCATTAGCTGTGGAATATGTAGAAAATATTACAATCAAAAGTGATTATGGTCAAAATGCAGGAAAGAGAAAGAATAAATGAAGAACAAGAGACATGGTAATAGATGTACGGAAAGATTTAAACAGAGATGGAGATTGTATAATAGGTGAAAAAAAGGGAATAAATGGAGATGATTGACTAAAAAGAAACAATGAATGGCAGGAGTTTGAATATAGAAATTACTCATCAGCATTAAACAGAAGCCCAAAACAATGACATGAACTAGTATTGGCAAGAGTATGGAAAATGTTGGATTTATCGAAACATGTCCAAGAGGGATTGAGAAGCAGAATGATAATTGTTCAAAATATGCTGACTACAAGAACACACCAAACCAGTGGATTTTTTAAATTAGAGAACCAAGTAGGGAATGCCCTTAAAGAAATGGGAATAGAAGAGCAATAAAAACTTGCAAATCTATGTCTTCCATTATAACCCTATTAATAGCATCTTCTGCCTGGGTTAAGGAAGATTCATAAGTGGATCTACTACATTTCTTATTCAGTGACTCATTTCTCCATGTCACAAATCCCATTTAACTTCTTTCATTGTTGAATTGTACCATGTTTTCAAAATGCATGAATCTTTTCAAGTACCACCTCACGGGCCTGCTTACTAACAACATTCACCCTTCTTTTCTTTAATAATGCATTATCAGTATTCAGATCTCTGTCTTCATCACAATAAGTATTTCTGATAATATCCTTAATGCTGCAATCTCTTGTATGGGTTATAACAGCCTTGCTCTATTTCCCCATGGACCTGTTTCCAGTCCACTACTTCTATATATCTATCTATATTTCAAAAGTCCTGTTCCTCTCAGAACTCCCCCAAGGGGGTATCCATGACAAAAGAGTCTTCATGATTGATGAACAAATTAATTCAGTATGCCAGGACATCAAACCTCTTATCTCTAAGTATTTTACATCCTAATATTACATTTCTTTCTCTACTCCAGCTTTTCTTTGTAGATTATCACACTTATTCCACCTGGTTGCATTAGAAATTATTCGATGGGCAATATTCTGAATTGCTTCGGTGGTTTTTTCTTAGGATTTGCCAAACCTGAAGGAACATAACCAACAAATGGCATAATTCACATCGCATATAAGTCCTTTATAACTCTAGTGGAGGCACCAGTAGATTTATGTGTTAAACATTTTAGAACTGCACTGTTTCTCTGGTTCCTCTTTAACCCATATTTGATCACATATACCGCAGTCCCTGAAGTATATGTTAAAGGTCTTGGAGTCATCATAAATGAGAACTTAGAATTCAAAGAGCATATTGATGAAATGATAATGTCAAGTCAGGTGATGAGTGTTATGATGATGAGAGTGTACTTTCCAAGAAATGGAAAGCTAATGATGATATGGTTGAGAATGTACATAAGAAGCAAAATTGAATACTGCTGTGTTGTATGGTCATCAATTAGATTGGTGGAAGTAGAAGATAGGAGATTATTTAAAAACCCCTCACAAACAGAATCATGGGATTGGAACTTATGAGAGTTTGAAAGAAGAGAAAGACACATGAAAATGTGTGCTAAGCAGCATATTGAGGGCATCAAAAGTAATGTTTAGGTGTGCAGTTGTAATTTGGAATACTGTATACCAAAGAGGTATCAGGCAAAAAATTTCAAGAGCCTAGCAGGAAAGCTGGAAAGATTATTCAGTGTAGTTCCATGTGAAATAAGAAATATTCCTGAAACATACTTGGTATTAATGTAACATCCACTCTTTCTTGGAAACCTCACATTGCAGGAATAGCTATGTCTGTCTCTAAGAAACAGGGTGTCCTGTTTAGGTGTCAACACTTCTCTTCTGAACAGTTGCTCTGTTTATACAAGGGATTGATTTGTCCTTATGTAGAGTATTGCTCTCACATTTGGGGTGGTTCTCACTCTGCATTCTTACTTGGCAAGTTGAGTCTAAAGTGGTCTGCCTTATAAACTGTCTCAGGCTAGCTTCCAAACTTGACCCCCCTTACCTTACACTGCAGTGTTGGTTCTTTTTCCCTCTTCTGTAGGTATTACTCTGGTTTTTGCTAACAAGAGCTGGTTGCTTGTGTGCCCACAGCACTAGCTAGACTACAGAATAGTCACCAAGCTGCTGCATCACACGATTATTGTGTGGCCATCAGCAACTCAAGGTTGGGCCTGCTTCTTTCCCTACACATCGTAGCTTTGGAGCTCTCTACCTTCTCATGTCTATCCCAATAACTATAACCTGGCTCATTCTAAAAGACAGGTTTTACATTTCTTTTTCCACTTCACAGTTCTCTCAATATTTTAGTAAGGGCCCAACTTTGATGTGGACTTTTGTCCATGACTGGAGCCGTCAACATAAAAATACAAATACAGAAGCATGTAAAACCTAAGATTATTGGTTAAAAACGGTCCTTGATGAGCCAGGATCAACACTTGTGTACTGTGCATGACAGCAGAAAGTAATGCTATTGTTAAACAAGCAAAAGTATGTCATGAGCTCTGTGCACAAACTTTGCTTCTTGGCAAACTCTTATTGTAGGTACTCATCAAAAGGTAGGTACCCTCTCTCTTTTTCTGTATGTGTGTATTTGAAAGTTTGTCAGCAGCACTCTTGACTGGTGTGTATAGTATGAGCTGATAGACCTTGTTTTGATAATACTAAGTTCATATGCAGTCATTCATACTTTTGGCAAACATTACATAAACCTTAGTAATGGTCGTATAGAATGTACCACTTGTATATGAAAGATTCAAAACACAGTCATGCAAAATATATGGGTTTATAAACACATTATGGAAATCTCTGAATTGCTTGGTTTATTACTCCTCAATCTTTTTATTAGTATTACATTGATATCCCAAGCTAGCCATGTTTTTCTTTGCATTTGGATGGTATTTTAGTTAAAGAGGGTTATTTCTTACTTTTAGCTAGGCTGAGCCTGTGCCTTCACCATATGATGATATAATTAACCTTTTTTTTATTATTTTATTATACTTAGTCACTGTCTCCTGCGTTAGCGAGGTAGCGCAAAGAAACAGACGAAGGAATGGCCCAACCCACCCACATACACATGTATATACATAAACGCCCACACCTGCACACCTATACATTTCAACATAAACATACATATACATACACAGACATATACATATATACACATGTACAATTCATACTCACTGCCTTCATCCATTCCCGTCGCCACCCTGCCACACATGAAATGGCACCCTTCCTCCCCACATGGGCACACGAGGTAGCGCTAGGAAAAAACAATTGAAGTTCTAGTATCCTGTTTGATTTTTATTGGTGAAGTCACTTGTGTGGTTTTTTGGTGGTTTGTTTGATTTTTATTGGTGAACAGTCACTTGCATGGTTTCTTGGTGGTTCTGATATATATTTTTAGTGTAAGGCTGTCGTTCTGTCACTGACATATTTTTTAAATTTCATATCATATTAGTATTTGTTCTCCTCTGCCGTATTGGAATGCTACCCTAACAGTTAAAACTCTATTTGTATGTGGTGTTTATAGATCTAGGGAAAGCATATGTTAGGGTTGATAAAGGTGCTTTCTGGAAAGTTTTACAGAAATTTAGTATGGTATGAAAGCCACTAGAAGCATTGATGAGTTTCTATCAAGAGACTAAGGCATATGTAAGAATAGGAAGAGAGGTGGGTTTGTGGCATGGGTGTGTGATGTCAGTGCCTTAGACTTGCTCTCTGCTAGTGGCCTGTTAAGGATGAGGCTCTCTGCTAGTGGCCTGTTAAGGATGAGGTGCTAAACGTTAAGATGCAGCACTGGAGTTCTTTAGTTATGGAGAATGTTGCTTTGGCCACCCCTTTAAGGAAGTTCCAATTGTAACAGTTGTCAGAGATATAGTGTGTGATGTCACCATGGGTGTTTATTCTCTATATCACTAGAAAGACAATGTCTGTTTTAGATCCTGTTTTAACTCATTCAACGTGGGCAGACTGTGCATACAGCCTTTCAGCTGACTCAACACATATCCTTAACTTATGCAGTTTTGCACTGGTCTTATTAGACTGTTATTTTGTTTGCGATTTTTAAGCACTGGTAGTATTGCTGCCTCCTTTTCTAGTTTGAATTCATGTTTACTTTCTTTTCTGTTCCTTCTTTATCTTCAAGTTCGAGGATCCTGCTACTCAGTTAATTTCTACCATTGAAACGAAGATTTTTTGATAAAGGAATAGTACTTTTGAGAATTTTGGTCATGTGTGTGTTCTTTTAAGTGGTTGTGCTATTATTTCAATGTCTCTGTGGATAAGGAAGAAAGAATATTCTTCATTTATTGTCTGCATGTTGTAGAAGGCACCATAGAGTAAGGAGGAGGGGCTGGAAATCCACCCCTTTTGTATTATCACATTATGACTTTAGAAACAGGTGAACGAACAAACTGAAGATTTTTCTTGGAAGGCTCAGTACCCGATACTTCCTCATTAAGATGGGAAAGATGAGCCCATACTAAAAAAGCAAGCAAAATTTTTGTTTCATGTTAACAATTCAAAGAGCACTCTGTTATTGTCAAGAGCAAGTAATATTTTAGCTAATTAATGTTCTTGCTAGTCAGGAGGGAGACTTTTTTGTATAAGAAGTGAGTGTTTATTATTTTATCTTTTTCGCTTTTTTTTGGCAGTAACCGTTTTCTCTTTGATCTTAAATTTAAGGCTTTACCTTTCTTTTATTTACCATCTCTGGATTACTTCAGCATGGCTATAGTCTTATATTTGAAACTGTGAGAGTGTGATGTTATTACTAAGTTTTACCTTTTTTGTTGAGCGTACTTTTCACTTTTTTCTCTTTCAGTTTGCAAACACTTAAGTTAACAGATTGTTGATATGCATACTTTTTCAGTGTTACATAGAAATAAACTTATGTGTAGGTGATTGCCATGTTTACCTGTATGTTGACATAACTTAATTTCTTCACATTCTTTTGTTGGTTCAATCATAAGTCAGGTCCTCTCCTTTATGCTCTTGATTGACAGTTGTGAGTGGTAACTCAGACTTACTCATGGAATTCTACTGGAGTCTGGATGGGAGGTCATGCTCCTACTTCATACTTGTGTATAGTCAAGCTTATCAGATTTAACTGGTTGATGAAAGTATGGGTTTGACTCCAAGATAAGCAAAACATTGTGTACATAAGAAGAATACTCTCAGATCATGGCTATTTTTGCATGTATTATGTATCAGTATAATCTCATGATGTGGAAAGATTATTGATGAAAGCTCATGAAATATTTACCTTGTATGCATTTCAAAATATGATGAGTTGCCCATATGTTATTTTTAGTTAAGTTATTTACCTTTTGATTGCTTATAGAAGGGCTATGAATAATATGTTGAATGCATAACTGTTCACAAAGAAGTCTTGTTTGTGTTATAACTGTAGACTAATATATTAAAAACAGTAGTTAATACCAAGTGTTTGCTGAACACGTGATTGGGGATGACCTTTATGGACATTATACAGGTACTATATGACAGTATCAGATGACTCAGCTGACGAGATGTATGCCTGTATATATGAGGGCACAAGAGGTGTTGGCAGTGAGACATATGCACAAATTGAACCACGTTCAACTCCACCACCTCCACCCCCGATGCCTAGCCCTCCACATGGCCCATCAACCCCATCACCCCTTTCTACGCGAGGTGGATCACAGCCACCTCCTGCTCCACCAAGTGTAGACAGCCTTCGTCATGTAGTACATTCCAGACAAGGTGAGGTTTATCCAGAGTTAAAGCAGATAGCATTGCATTCATAGGTGCCAATATACAGTGATTGTACCTCACTGCGTCTTTTCACTCATGTTAGAACTTTTAAATGGTTGTGCATTCGTAAGGCAAGTCTCATGAAATGTAGCACCTCTTTTATATTAAACTATGATTATGTAGTCTTCTGATACTTCCAGTCCCAATCTCATGATGTAGCAAGATGTTAAAAAGAATTTCTGTTGCAGTAGATTAATTAGTTGCATGGCTGCCACTGCTCTTGACTCTTCAGTACCTGAGAACAATGTAATGCATTGGATAACAGATATGTTCACATTAGAGACCTAGGTTAAGTGGTGATGTTGAGTGAAGCTGATAAGGAGTCACTCTTCATGCTCTTTCTATAGTATTGCTAGTAATTGAAAAATCTTAGTCCAGAGAATCCCTTTATACCTTCTACATGGCTACCTGACAGAACAGAGAAATGGCATAAATTGCATGTTTGCATGGAGTTGTAACTTTATTGTCTCCTCAGACCAGTTACATGCCATAACAATTACTACATGAGTTAGTTTCAAAGCACATCATTGCTGGGGAAGTGCATAGTCTATTCATAAAACTATAATTTTGGCTTTTCTTGAAAGAGTTTCATTTGCCAGTATATATATATAGTCCTATATTGGAATCTTAACCATATAAGTTATATTTCTGATACCTTTTAATCCTTGCAATTGTTCCCTTTGTTTCCCATTAATCCTTATCAGCCTGCTACGGTTATCATAAGATGATTTAAAGCTTCCCTCATCCATTTTGAATCCCAGCTAATGGTTATCACTAGCAGCCTTTAGTCCGTGACTGGAGCCTTCGACATATAAAAAAAAATCTACTGCTGCAGTTGTGAAAAATATCACACATCTCAGTCTCCTACAGAGTGTCAGAGTGTGCATATATGTTATCTGGCCATGATGCTAGATGTAAGTCCTCACTACTGTAGTTAGTTTTCATATAAAAGAAACAATATCTGTGGTATTAGTACTTGTGTTTTTGTGCAGAGAAAGTTATTTGTTAATTTCTTCATTTAAATAAGACTTATAATTATCTTGCTATTTGTCCAGTGTGGGGAGAGACTTATGGATTTGTAGGGCCTTTTCTCCTGAATTCCTATGCCAACAAATAGCCTTTAAATAATTTTTAATCTTCTGGCATTTACTGTCATAGGTTAGTTTATTCTTGCCATTCACCTTCCTAAGACTGATGTGCTTTATAACATCCTTTCCAACTAACTTTTTGGCTGGATTTTTGTTATTGCCTGTGGTTACACTGGGTTTGCTTCTTTGGAAGAACTGTTGACTGGTAATGTTATCAGATCCCCATCTCTCCTGTTTTGCCTCTGTGGTTGACAACTTTGTTGCCCAAAGCCTCTCATTGTAACACCATTCTCTTAAATTAGGTATCATCTATGTTGCTCCTCTCAGTACCCTTTCAATCACATCTTTGTGCTTTTTGAAGTCTGGTGACCATACTTGTGAGACATTAACCAGTTTTGGTTTGAGATATTTTGTGAATGAATTACTAACCCTCATATCCTCATACTCATATGCAGTTCTCCTATTTGCCAACATACAGTTGCATTTTTCTCAGTTCCCTGATGTGTTACTTGAGTATCAAATAATGCATAATGTCAATCCTTAGTTCTCTTTCACAAATGGATACCTTTAATATTTTCCTCACAAGGTAAAAATCATGCTGATGCCTTCATTTGCTGTATCCTATCCTCATTACCATGTATTTATTTAGCTTTATTTTCATCATCCGTTTATCTAACCAGTTTAGATTTTATCAAAGTTTCCCTTTAGGCTGATTCAAACATTATCATTCTTCACTTTTTTCATGACCTTGGCATTGTCTGCAAATATGTTCAGATGAGATTCCAGTCCTGTTGGCAATTCATTTATACTCACCAAGAATGGCAGTTAGTGCAAAACTGAACTCAGCAGCATAGTGCTTGTAAACCCAGGCCCACTTTGAGGATTCCCCTGATATCATAGCTTCTTTATTAGCCTTTGATGGGAAACAGTGTTGGAGGCTTTCTAGCAATTTGAGATCATATGTAGTCTACCCCTTCTTCTTTTTGATATAAGGTGGAGATACCCTGTCATGAAAGTTTTGAGGATTGGTTATGTATGACCTCCTTTCCCCAAATCCATGTTGCCATCCAGTTAGAAAGTTTTTGTTCTTGAAGTGCTGTTGTCATTCATTTGCTCCCTGAATATTTTTTCCCGTATCATATAAACAACACTTGTTAGTTAGACTAGTCTAGGGTTCTGATCACTGGTCCTCTCATCTGCCTCCTCCATGTCCATGAATGCTGCATACAAATCCATCTCTTTTTCTGAGTATTTCTCACATACATTATCTGATCCACACATTCCCTACCACTTCCAAAACCATACTGCTCTTACCCAACTTGATGCTCTGTTCATGCCTTCACCCTCTCATTTGATGCCTTCCCATACAGATTTCCAGGAGTACTCTACAATCTTATGCATTGAAGTTTGGACACTTACCTTTTATCCCCTTTGACTCTGTACAGTGGCACTATACATGGATTTCACCAGTCCTCAGGCACTTCACCATGATCCATACATACAGAATATCCTTACCAACCAATCAACAACACAGTCACCCCTTTTCTTAATAAATTCAGTTGCAATACCATCCAAACCTGCCGCCTTGCAGGATTTCATCTTCTGCAAGGCTTTCGCCACCTCTTCTCTCTTCATCAAACCACTCTCCCTGACTCTCACTTCGCACACCACCCCAACCAAAACACCCTGCCTCTGCCCCTCTGTCATCAGACACATTTAACAGACCTTGCCCCCTTCACTGATGTTCCCATTTGTTCTCTTGTCTTATGCACGTTATATACCTCCTTCCAAAATACCTTTTTATTCTCCCTATAGTTTAATGATACTTTTTCACCCCATATGAATGGGGAGGGCCGTACTGATCTGGGATGTGACTGGGAAATACATTTAGTGATTTGCTGATATTAAAAAAATTTTGGTTACTGTAAAAGTAAGGACTCCTTCTTCTGTTTCCCATTTTAGAAAGTTAATACAAGGAGGGGAGGATTTCCGGCCCCCCGCTCCCGTCCCCTCTAGTCGCTTTCTACGACACGCGAGGAATACGTGGGAAGTATTCTTTCACCCCTATCCCCAGGGATAATATACACATATATATACATATACACACACACACACATACACACACATACGCACATACACACACACACACACACATACATATATATACATATGAAAAATGTAAGAAACAATTTAGAAAACAAACTTTTAGATTGAAATGAATGAAAAAAAGAATGTCACATAATGGTTCAACCAGCGTGGTTGAGAGAGCAGAAGAGGGTGTTTTGAAATGGTTTGGGCACATGGAGAGAATGAGTGAGGAAAGATTGACCAAGAGGATATATGTGTCGGAGGTGGAGGGAACGAGGAGAAGAGGGAGACCAAATTGGAGGTGGAAAGATGGAGTGAAAAAGATTTTGTGTGATCGGGGCCTGAACATGCAGGAGGGTGAAAGGAGGGCAAGGAATAGAGTGAATTGGAGCGATGTGGTATACAGGGGTTGACGTGCTGTCAGTGGATTGAATCAAGGCATGTGAAGCGTCTGGGGTAAACCATGGAAAGCTGTGTAGGTATGTATATTTGCGTGTGTGGACGTATGTACATGTGTATGGGGGGGGGGGTTGGGCCATTTCTTTCGTCTGCTTCCTTGCGCTACCTCGCAAACGCGGGAGACAGCGACAAAGTATAAAAAAAAAAAAAAAAAAAAAAAAAAAGTAAGGAACACATTTGAAGATTAACACAATTTATGAAAACCATGCTTTACATCCTTAGAACCTAAATCTATTATATTTTTGCCATTTTTCTTTTTATACTTGTTCTCCATTTTCTTTATACTGGTGTAAGAACAGATGAAGAGTGGCCATATTTGCAAACTCTAACTCCCTAGTTGTCATTGTTGATTTAATTAAAGCAGATCCCTTTATCCACAGCCATGCCCCTTTGTCTTTGCCATGGTTCCCCTGACTGCTTCATGTACCATAGTTCAGTCTAATGACTGCACATCACCCCCAGTATACCGCATTGCCCCATTTCAGTCTGTCTTATGCATGCGTCATACCCTCATGTATGTTTAGGCCCTGGTCACTTAATACATCTTTACTTCAGCCTTTAATCTCATCATTGGTCTCCTTCTTCTCATTGTTCCCCCCCGCTTCTGCCGCATATACCTTCCCAGTCAGCATCTCCTGTTCTCATCATCTCTCTATTTTTTCTTGTGTTGGAGGCTCCGGTTGTGGACAAAATTCCACATCAAGGTTGGGCCTTAATTGAAACATAGAGAGTATTATGAAAGGGAAAAAGAAGGTGAGAAAGTATTTATGAATGTTGGAGAAAGTGAAAAACCTGTCCTTTAAAATGTGCCAAGTCGTAGTTATTGGGAAAGATATGAGAAAGTAGAGACCCCCAAAGCTTTGAGGTGTTAGGGAAAGAAACAGTTATCAAAATGACCCTCCATTGAGTTGTCAATGGCTACATGATAATCATGTGATGCAGCAGCTTGCCAAGTATCATGTGGTCTAGCTAGTGGAAGGCACACAAGCAGCCAGCTCTTGGGAGCAAAAACCAGAGTGACCTCTATATGCAGGGAGAAAGTGAAGCAACATTGTGGCATAGGGCAAGAGAGTCAAGTTTATAAGTTGTACTGCTTTTGTCTCAACTTTGTCAAGTAGGTATGCAGAGCTAGAACCACCCTAGATGTGAGAGCAGTACTCCATACAAGGATGAATCAGTCTTTTGTATTAATGGATCAACTGTTCTGAAGAAATTTTGACATCTAAACAGGACTTGTAGTCTCTTTGAGGCAGACTATCTATTTTTGTAATGTGGGGTTTCCAAGCAGTGAATGTTACAGTAATACCAAGAATGTTCTTTGAGTTAACAGGTGGAAGTACATCCAAAACATGGACTTGGCTTATGTCACATAGATCAAGAATCCAGGCTGTGGAAATGAGTTATATGAGAGGAGCATATTGTACCCCTAGATGGAATGAAGAGAGAAAGGGGGTGAATTAGAGATTTGGCATTGTAGGGAATGCAAAGGGGATAAATTCTGGAGCAGTGGATTGGGAGAAACGTTATACTTTGAGGCAGTTTGGGCCTGTGGAAAAATTGCTGGATAGGGATTTTACAAGGAGAATGTACAATAGAATGATTAAAGAGGATGTTATGAGAGGAAGACCACCTGTGACATGGGGAAAAAGAGGGGAAAGGTACTGGAGGGAGCTAAATGGTGGAGGAATGTGTGGAATGGTTTATGTGAGGGAGGCATGTAAGAACGGGGATAAGTGGAGACTCTTTTGCTGTGGTTACCTATTGATGGGAGTTCCTTGAGAGAATGGGCATCACAGATATAGATAGATAGGTAGATGAATAGCCACCAATCCAAAACATTTGTCACTTGGATGAACTTGATGAAGCAAAGTTATCCGTAGTTTTTCAGAGGATTCCTTCTGAGTAGATTCTTGCATTTAGATTAACATGAAGATTGCTACTGTTCATAGCTTTGCATGCAGAAGATTTAGTATGGACACAGGAGGGATAGTTTGGATTTCATCCAAATAATAAATGGTTAAGACTGAAACCATGATAATTTGCAAAGAAACTTATGGCTGAAATGGCCTGTTTCAGTGGAGTTTCTGATGAGCATTGCATGTCTTCACAATGATTTTGCAGCTTCTTCTAGGATTCCTAGGATAACTATATGATATTAATTATATCCATTAGACCATGATGACTCCACTGCTATCGTAGATAATTCTGATTTGAAATTGTCTCAGGTGGATTTAAATTTTCATTACCTGTATCAGTATCAAAAAGGAATTGACATATTATCACACAAACATTGTACTTGTGGCCAGGCCATACGTAAGACAAAACCATATTGATTGCAAATATGACCATTGGTTAAGATCGATAGCTACTACATCATTGAAAGCTAACAATTGAATGTAATGGTGTTTATTTGTGCTTCATCTGAATGTCATATTTCTCTTTCACTAGGTCAGTCATTTTGAAGAAATACTGTTCTGTAACTTTAGCTTCAGTACAAAGAAGCCTTGAGCTTTCGACTATAACGGTAGTTGAATTGAAGATGCTTCAAGCTCAATATGAAACAGAATGTATCTTATCGTTTCACATGCATTGCCAATATTATCACAAAACTGAATGGTAGAAATGATGTAATGACCACTATTTGTGGTATTCATTGGAATTATTGTACAAAAAAAATATTGGATCTTATGTGAGAAATCTGCAACTTCTCTCTGAGATCCATCCCCTGAGCCATGTCTTCTGCAAACAACAACAGATTCGCCTCATAGGCCCCCAATCTTTGGCATATTGAAGACCCACCTTTCTTTTCAAGATCCTCACATTTACTTCCCTCACCATCCCCATCCATAAACAGATTAAACAACCATGGCGACATCCACTTGCACTTGTAACCACTTACCCTCGTTCCTTCTTACACAGACACACACAGACACACAGACACACACACACAGACACACACACACAGACACACACACACACACACACACACACACACACACACATATGCACCATACTCTCCCAGTGAACACTTTCATGGCATCTAGCAGTTTTCCTCTCACACCATTCATGTGTAGCACATTCCACATATTATCTATATCAACCTTACCATACCCTTTAGATCCATGAATACCAGTTGATTATCACACACATCCTCTACCACTCTTGAAGCCATATTGCTCCTCCCTGATCTGGTGGTCTGTGCATACCACCATTCTTTCAGTCGCCAGTCTTCCATACAGCTTAACAGATATACTCAGCAGACTAAACTAACTTAACCTAACCTAACCAATCAACAACATTGTTGTCCCTTTTCTTAAGAAATTGAACTGCAATCCCATTCACTCATTCTGCTTTGCCATGCTCCATTTTGCCCAAGGCTTTCACATCCTCTTTTTTTTACCAAGCTATTCGCAGTGACTCTTGTTTCCCACATCACCTTGCCTCAACACCCCACATCTGCCACCCTGTCTTCTAACACATCTAGTACTCATAAAAAGAACCACTCATGCACCTCTCTTTCCCCTTTCACTTGAAACTTAACTTCCTCAACCCATCGCTCACTACCAAGTCTCATACACCCACCTCTCATCTTCTGCATACCATAGCTTTGAGTTAAACACTTAGGTGCAGTGTCCCTTAATCCCTTCCACTTTCTGCCCTCTCATCTTGTTTCATTCACTTTCAGCTTTTATTTTTTCATACTATTCGCCATTTCCTGTGTTAGCGAGGTAGTGTTTAGAACAGAGGACTGAACCTTTCAGGGAATATCCTCACTATGCCCCCTTCTCTGTTCCTTCTTTTGGAAAATTAAGAACGAGGTGGGAAGGATTACCAGACCCCTGCTCCCTCCTCTTTTAGTTGCCTTCTACGACACGTAGGGAATACGTGGGAAGTATTATTTCTCCTCTATCCCCAGGGATAAACTTTCAACTTATATCATTCTTAATTCAGTCTGCCTTGTAATCTCTGCACACAAGCCTCCTATCTCTGTCACTTTCAGAACATGCTTCACACCATGTCATTTCCACTTTTTCTAAAGCTCCAGTAAAGTTTCATAATTACTTCAGTCAGGAAATGATCAGAGAACCCACCAGCGACCTCTTTTAGCTTTGAACTGTCTCTCCTTTGCATGCTTTCACCAACCCACTCATACTTAGGTTTATACCTAAGCCTGAACCTGTGAGGAGGATGTGCATGCCTCACTTGACTCCTTAGTCTTTTTCCACATTTAAAAAGTAGCAATTCAAGGAGGAGAGGGCTTTTGGCCTCCTGCTACTGCCCATATTAGCTTATTTTTATGGTGCACAGGAGATAAGTCCTTACTCTTCTGTTTCCAGGGATGTTACTGATAAAATATGTTTATAGATTATTTTTATACAGTAACAAGCAAAAGAAAGATAATCCCATCAGTGTGTAGGGTAGGAAAACTGAATATGAAGGAGCATGAAAACAACACTGTCCACTCTTATCTCATATAACAGCATTGCAGTACCCCCTTCAAAGGTAATACTAGACTTGATTTTCTTTTATGCTGTGTGTCTTTCATTCTGTCTTGATAGAATCATCTGGTGTGATGGAAAGCCTCAAATGTACAGGAAAAGGTAAAAAAGACAAAATTTGGATGTTAAACTTTTCAGATTTTTACTGTTTTATGATATCAATAAAATCCTTAGTATATTATGACTTATTTTCATAACCAACCATGCTCTGTTGACATTGATGGAATGTACTTAAGTGGATCATTTGGTTATATATTCACCATAGTGTGAATATTTTGATTCTTTACTGATTTCAGAATCTTATATATGATTCAGTTTTGGGTTGTATTACTGAGGGCCATGTCAGTGAATACAGCATCTGTAATGTAGAAAAAATGAATAGACAAATGAATGAAACAAGTTTTTATTGTTGTATTGTGACATCATGTAGAATGCAGAGTTCAAAGTTAGAATGTCTTTTGATAATCAGGCTGTCTGAGCTGCCTTCATGTGTACTCTATTTTTCAGCTTATGAAAAGTATTTACCGGTTCATAAGTCTTATTTAGTCTGATGCTTCTCTCAGTTTTCAACACGGTAGTGAATAGAACAGAAATACCAGTGAAATTTTGAGTAAACTTATATTTAGAAGATGTAGCATTCTAAGTCACTAAAGTTGTTCCTATGAGGATGAAAGAGGTGTTTGGATGATGGCTGCAATTTTATCCTTGATAGGATGGAAGCTATTGTGGCCCAGGAATATAACTCAGACATTTTATCTTGCTGTAACCTATGAAACCTGCTTTATCTAGTGATTAGTCCAGGAAGTCTTGATTTTTAAAGTAAGGCTCGTAATTGTACTAAATTTTTCTCCCAGTTATTGATTGGAATGACGTTGTTATCAAAGTAGTAATTTTTATTACTTAGGCCCATAGAACACATTAGTCATGTAGAAATGGAACATTCTGTACATGAGATAACTACTTAAAATATATTTTTGAAATAATTGAATGTGGCATTTGACAATAGTTCTTGCATATATCAGTACCTGAATGAATCTGTAGTGAACAAAATTTGCTGACAACTATTTGCTGGTTGGCATGGACTTGACATAAATGTTTTTATGTCGATTCCAAATTTCCTACCTTTGCTTTATATGGTAGTGTTAGGAGCATCTGAGCAATGGAATTGTTTGTTCACATCGAGTCTGGCTTTCATGTATGATATACCTAAACCAGAGTCTGTTATTCACTGCCAAGCCCCACAAACACTATTTTGATGTTAACTTTTGCTTTGCATGCCTTGATTCAGACTCTCCCTCCACCACCACCCCCAGTATATTGCATTGCTCCAGTTCTTTACATCCGATACCTAACTTTTTACCCTCCTGAATGTTAGGTCCAAATATCCTAAAGCCTCCTTTGCTCCACACCCACCTTCTTAGTCTCTTGTTTGTCCTTGCTCTCATTGCTTCTGATACATAGATTCATATTGTGACTTTCTTCACTCATGCACTTCACATCCTCAGACCATTTTATCACACCTGGCTCTCTCAGTGAAATTGGATTGACTACCGTACCTCATCCTGGTAATCTACCTTATTTCACATATCATTCTCATATATTTCATTTCCAGTTCATCCACTCTCTTCTTTTCCTATATATTCAAGGCCCAAGACTAGCATCAAGGCAACACTGATGGGATTATCCAGCTGAACTTTCCTTCTGCACACTCTTTAAAATGTCTTGGACCTCATCCTTATCTTCCACTCAGTAACTTATATCATCACCCATGGTTCCTCCTGCTGATAAGCTCACTACCAGCTAACTAGAGCTCTCCACCTCTTGTAGGTCCTTTCCATCCAAGCTTATAGTTGAACTGTTGGAGGCAGAAGGATGGTGTGAAAAAGATTTTGAGTGATTAGGGCCTGAGCGTGGGAGACAGCGACTAAGTATGATAAACATATAAATATATTACTATTATTATTTTTATACTTTGTCGCTGTCTCCCGCATTAGTGAGGTAGTCCAAGGAAAGAGACAAAAGAATGGCTCAACCCACCCACATACACATGTACATACATAAATGCCCACACATGCACATATACATACCTACACATTTCAGTGTATACATACATACATATACATTCACAGACATATACATATATGCACATATACGTATTCATTTTTCACTGGGAACCAATCACTTCCCTCTCTTCCTACTCGTACACATGCCTTACATCCTTGATAAAAACTTTTCATTGCTTCTAGCAACTTACCTCCCACACCATGTACTCGTAAGACCTTCCACAAAGCATCTCTATCAACTCTATCATATGCCCTCTCCAGATCCCTAAATGCTACATACAAATCCATCTGCTTTTCTAAGTATTTCTCACATACATTCTTCAAAGCAAACTCCTGATCCACATGTCTTCTATCACTTCTGAAACCACACTGCTCTTCCCCAATCTGATGCTCTGTACATGCCTTCACCCTCTCACTCAATACCCTCCCGTATAATTTCCCAGGATTACTCAACAGACTTATACCTCTGTGATTGGAACACTCACCTTTATCCCCTTTGCCTTTGTACAGTGGCATTATGCATGCATTTTGCCAAACATCAGGCACTTCACCATGAACCATACATATATTGAATATCCTCACTAACCAGTCAACAACACAGTCACCCCCTTTTTTAATAATTTCCACTGGAATGCCAATCAAAACCCACTGCCTTGCCAGCTTTCATCCTCTGCAAAGCTTTCACTACCTCTTCTCTGTTTACCAATTCATTCTCCCTAACCTCTCACTTCGCACACCACCTCAACCAAAACACCCTATATCTGCCACTCTATCATCAAACACACCACTACTTGTTATTTCCTCCCCATTTGCCCCTTCGCCAATGTTCCCATTTGTTCTCTTTTCTTAAGCACTTTTATTTACCTCCTTCCAAAACATCTCTTCATTCTCCCTAAAATTTAATGATACTCTCTCACCCCAACTCTCATTTGCCCTCTTTTTTCACCTCTTGCACCTTTCTCTTGACCTCTTGGCTCTTTCTTTTATACATCTCCCAGTCATTTGCACTCTTTCCCTGCAAAAATTGTCCAAATGCCTCTCTCTTCTGTTTCACTAACAATCTTACTTCTTCATCCCACCACTCACTACCCTTTCTAATCTGCCCACCTCCCACCTTCCTCATGCCACAGGCATCTTTTGCACAAGCCATCACTGCTTTCCTAAAATACTTCCCATTCCTTCCCCACTCCCCCAACGTCATTTGCTCTCACCTTTTTCCATTCTGCACTCAGTCTGTCCTGGTACTTCCCCACACAAGTTTCCTTTCTAAGCTCACTTGCTCTCACCACCCTCTACAAATCTTCACCTTCGTCGCCACAAGATAATGATCAGACATTCCTCCCGTTGCCCCTCTCAGCACATTAACATCGAAAAGTCTCTCTTTTGCATGTCTATCTTAACACGTAATCCAATAACACTTTCTTGCCATCTTTCTGACTTACATATGTATACTTATGTATATCTCTCTTTTTAAACCAGGTACTCCCAAGTACTAGCCCTTTTTCAGCACACAAACCTACAAGCTCTTCACCATTTCCATTTACAACACTGAACACCCCATGTATACCAATTGTACCCTCAACTGCCACATTTCTCACCTTTGCATTCTAATCAGCTATCACTATAACCCAGTCTCATGCATCAAAGCTGCTAACACACTCAGCTGCTCCCAAAACACTTGCCTCTCATGATCTTTCTTCTTGTGACCAGGTGCATAGGCACCAATAATCACCCATATCTCTCCATCCACTTTCAGTTTTACCCATATCAATCTAGAGTTTACTTTCTTACAGTCTATCACATACTCCCACAACTGCTTCAGGAGTAGTGCTACTCCTTCCTTTGCTCTTGTCCTCTCACCAACCCAAGACATTCCCAAACCACTCTTCCCCCTTTACCCTTGAGCTTCGTTTCACTCAGAGCCAAAGCATCCAGGTTCCTTTCCTCAATCATGCTACCTATCTCTCCTTTTTTCTCATCTTGGTTACATCCACACACATTTAGATACCCCAGTCCAAGCCTTCGAGGAGGATGAGCACTCCCCACATGGTTCCTTCTACTGTTTCCCCTTTTAGAAAGTTGAGATACAAGGAGGGGAGGGTTTCTAGCCCCCCCACTTACATCTCCTGTAGTTGCCTTCTGCAACACGTGGGGAATGCGTGGGAAGTATCCCTGGTATAGGGGAGAAAGAATACTTTTGTCAGGGATGTGTGATGTTTTTATGGTTGTTTGATATGTTTATGGATGAGGTTTTTAGGGAGGTGAATGCAAGAGTTTTGGAGAGAGGGGCAGGTTGCAGTCTGTTGTGGATAAGAGGGCTTGGGAAGTGAGTCAGTTGTTTTTTGCTGATGATACAGCGCTGGTGGCTGATTTGGGTGAGAAACTGCAGAAGTTGGTGACTGAGTTTGGTAAAGTGTGTGAAAGAAGAAAGCTGAGAGTAAATGTGAAAGAGCAATGTTATTAAGGTTCAGTAGGTTTGAGGGACAAGTAAATTGGGAGAAAAACTGGAGGAAGTGAAATGTTTTAGATATCTGGGAGTGGATTTGGCAGTGGATGGAACCATGGAAGTGGAAGTGAGTCACAGGGTGGGGGAGGGGGCGAAGGTTCTGGGAGTGTTGAAGATTGTGTGGAAGGCGAGAACATTATCTCGGAGAGTAAAAATGGGTATGTTTGAAGGAATAGTGGTTCCAACAATGTTATATGGTTGTGAGGCATGGGTGATAGGGTTGTGTGGAGGAGGGTGGATGTGTTGGAAATGAAATGTTTGAGGACAGTATGTGGTGTGAGGTGGTTTGATTGAGTAAGTAATGAAAGGGTAAGAGAGATGTGTGATAATAAAAAGAGTGTGGTTGAGAGAGCAGAAGAGGGTGTATTGAAATGGTTTTGTCACATGGAGTGAATAAATGAGGAAAGATTGACAAAGAGGATATATATGTCAGAGATGGAGGGAACGAGGAGAAGTGGGAGACCAAAATGGAGGTGGTAGGATGGAGTGAAAAAGATTTTGAGCGATCAGAGCCTGAACATACAGGAAGGTGAAAGGTGTGCAAGGAATAGAGTGAATTGGAACGATGTGGTATACCGGGGTCGACATGCTGTCAGTGGATTGAAGCAGGGCATGTGAAGCGTCTGGGGTAAACCATGGAAAGTCTTGTGGATAGGGAGCTGTGGTTTCGGTGCATTACACATGACAGCTAGAGACTGAGTGTAAACAAATGTGGCCTTTGTTGTCCTTTCCTAGCGCTGCCTCGCGTGTGTGGGCAAATATTTATATATATGCATGTGTATGTGGGTGGGTTGGGCCATTCTTTCGTCTGTTTCCTTGCACTACCTCGCTAACGCAGGAGACAGCGATAGAGTATAATAATGATAGTAAGAAATATGATAAAACATATCCATACTTGCTGCCTTCATCTATTCCCGTTGCCAACCCACCACACACCACACATGAAATGGCACCCCCTTCCCCCACGCGCGTGCTAGGTAGCGCTAGGAAATGAAAACAAAGGCCACTTTTGTTTACACTCAGTCTCTAGCTGTCATGTGTAATGCACCAAAACCACAGCTCCCTAGAAGGCGACTAAAGGAGACAGGAGCGGGGGGGCTAGAAACCCTCCCCTCCTTGTATTTTAACTTTCTAAAAGGGGAAACAGAAGAAGGAGTCATGTGGGGAGTGCTCATCCTCCTCAAAGGCTCTGATTGGGGTGTCTAAATGTGTGTGGATGTAACCAAGATGAGAAAAAAGGAGAGATAGGTAGCATGTTTGAGGAAAGGATCATGGCTGTTTTGGCTCTGAGTGAAACAAAGCTCAAGGGTAAAGGGGAAAAGAGTGGTTTGGGAATATCTTGGGAGTAAAGTCAGGGGTTAGTGAGAGGACAAGAGCAAAGGAAGGAGTAGCACTACTCCTGAAGCAGGAGTTGTGGGAGTATGTAATAGAGTGTAAGAAAGTAAACTCTAGATTGATATGGGTAAAACTGAAAGTGGATGGAGAGAGATGGTTGATTATTGGTGCCTATGCACCTAATCATGAGAAGAAAGATCATGAGAGGCAAGTGTTTTGAGAGCAGCTAGGTGAGTGTGTTGTTAGCAGCTTTGATGCACGAGACCAGGTTATAGAGATGGGTGATTCGAATGTGGAGGTGAGTAATGTGGCAGTTGAGGGTATAATTGGTGTACATGGGGTTTTCAGTGTTGTAAATGGAAATGGTGAAGAGCTTGTGGATTTGTGTGCTGAAAAAGGACTGGTGATACCTGGTTTAAAAAGAGAGATATACATAAGTATATGTATATAAGTTGGAGAGATGGCCAGAGAGCATTACTGGATGACGTATTAATTGATAGGCATGTGAAAGAGAGACTTTTGGATGTAAATGTGCTGATCGGGGCAACGGGAGGAATGTCTGATTATTATCTTGTGGAGGCGAAGGTGAACATTTGTAGAGGTTTTCAGAAAAGAAGAGAGAATGTTGGGGAGAAGAGAGTGGCTATAGTTAGCTTGGAAAGGAGACTTGTGTGAGGAAGTACCAGGAGGGATTGAAAGTGGAATGGAAAAAGGTGAGAGCACATGATGTAAGGGGAGTGGGGGAGGCATGGGATGTATTTAGGGAAGCAGTGATAACTTGTGCAAAAGATACCTGTGGCATGAGAAAGGTGGGAGGTAGGCAGATTAAAAAGGGTAGTGAGTGGTGGGATGAAGAAGTAAGATTGTTAGTGAAAGGTAAGAGAGAGGCATTTGGATGATTCTTGCAGGGAAGTAGTGCGAATAACTGGGAGATGTATAAAAGAAAGAGGCAGGAGGGCAAGAGAAAGGTGCAGGAGGTGAAAAAGAGGGCAAATGAGAGTTGTGGTGAGAGAGTATCATTAAATTTTTGGGAGAATGAAAAGATGTTTTGGAAAGAGGCAAATAAAGTGCATAAGACAAGAGAACTAATGGGAACATCAGTGAAGGGGGCTAATGGGGAAGTAACAAGTAGTGGTGAAGTGAGAAGGAAATAGAGTGTGTATTTTGAAGGTTTGTTGAGTGTGTGATGATAGAGTGGCAGATATAGGGTGTTTTGGTTGAGGTGGTGTGCGAAGTGAGAGGGTCAGGGAGAATGGTAAACAGAGAAGAGTTAGTGACAGCTTTGTGGAAGATGAAAGCCGGCAAGGTGGCAGGTTTGGATGGTATTGCAGTGGAATTTATTAAAAAACGGGATGACTTGTGTTTTTGACTGGTTGGTAAGGATATTCAGTGTATGAATGGGTTCATGGTGAAGTGCCTGAGGATTGGCGGAATGTATGCATAGTGCCATTGTACAAAGGCAAAGGGGATAACGGTGAGCGTTTAAACTACAGAGGTACGAGTCTTTTGAGTATTCCAGGGAAATTTTATGGGAGGCTATTGATTGAGAGGATGAAGGCCTATACAGAACATCAGATTGGGGAAGAGCAGTGTGGTTTGAGAAGTGGTAGAAGATGTGTGGATCAGGTGTTTGCTTTGAAGAATGTATGTGAGAAACACTTAGAAAAACAGATGGATTTGTATGAAGCACTTATGGATCTGGAGAAGGCATGTGATAGGGTTGATAGAGATGCTTTGTGGAAGGTTTAAAGGGTATACAGTGTGGGAGGTAAGTTGCTAGAAGCAGTGAAAAGCTTTTACCAAGGATGTAAGGTATGTGTATGTGTAGGAAGAGAGGAAAGTGATTGGTTTCCACTGAATGTCAGTTTGCATTAGGGGTGTGTGATGTCCCCATGGTTGTTTAATTTGTTTATGGATGGGGTGGTTAGGGAGGTAAATGCAAGAGTTTTGGAGAGAGGGGCGAGGATGCAGTCTGTTTTGGATGAGAGGGACTGGGAAATGAGTCAGTTGTTGTTTGTTGATGATACATCCTTAGTGGTTGACAGCGCATCGACCCCATTATACCACATCGTTCCAATTTAATGTTCCTTGCACCCTCCTGTATGTTAAGACCCTGATCACTCAAAATCTTTTTCTCTCCATCCTTCAACCTCCAATTTGGTCTCCTGCTTCTCCTTTTTCCTTCCACCTCTGACACATATATCCTCTTTGTCAATCTTTCCTAACTCATTCTCTCCAAATGTCCATATCATTTCAACATACTCTCTTCTGCTCTCTCAACCACACTTTTTATTTCCACACATCTCTCTCACCCCTACATTACTTATTCAATCAATTCACTTCACACCACATATAGTCCTCAAACATCATTTCCAACACATCCACCCTCCTCCATTTAACTCTATCTATAGCCCATGCCTCGCAACTATGTAACATTGTTGGAACTACTATTCCTTCGGACATACCCATTTTGCTCTCTGAGATAATGTTCTCTCCTTCCACACATTCTTCATTGCTCCCAGAACTTTTGCCCCCCTCCCTCACCCTGTGACTCAATTTTGCTTTCATGGTCCATCCACTGCTAAGTCCACTCCCAGATATCTAAAAGACTTTGCTTCCTCCACTTTTTTTCCATTCTAACTTACCTCCCAATTGATGTGTCCCTCAACCCTACTGAACTTAATAACCTCGTTTTTATTCACATTTACTCTCAACTTTCTCCTTTCATTCATTTTTCCAATCTCAGTCCCCAACTTCTACCATTTCCCATGTTTGTGAGGTAGCACCAGGAATGAATAAAGAAAGGCCTCTTTTGCTTATATCCACTCTCTAGCAGTCAAGTGCTTTGCATCAGTACCGAAGCCCCTATCCCAACCAGGCCCCTCAGACCTTTCCGTGGTTTCCCCTAGCTGCTCCACATGTCCTTGTTCAGTCCATTGGCAGCACATTGCTCACTATATACTGTATTGATCCAATTCACTATATTCTGTGCATGTCTTTCTTTCTCCTGCGTGTTCAGGCTCTGACCATGCAAAGTATTTTCCAATCCTTTCTTCCATATCTAGTTTGGTCTCCCCCTTCCCCTTTTCCACCTCTGCTTCTGACACATGTATCCTCTTAGTCAACTTCTCCACGCTCGTGCTCTCCATATGTCTGAACCATTTCAGCCCACCATCTTCAGCTCTTTCAGCCACACCTCTCGCCGTTTTATCACTTACCTGATCGTACCCCTCCACCACCACCACCATCACAGCACATATTGTCCTCAACATATTTCCAACACATCTGTCTTTATCTACACATTCTCATCTGTAGCCCATGCCATACATCAGAGCATTAGCACTGGGACTACTATATCTTCAAACATACCCATTTTTGCCCTGCAAGTTCATTCTTTCCCTTCTCACTTTTCTCAGTGCCTCAAGAAGCTTTTCCCCCTCACCCACCCTATGACTTACTTTCACTTCCATGGTTCCATTCACTGCCATGTCCACTTCTAGATATTTAAACCCTACACTTCCTCCAAATTTTCTCCCTTCATTCTCACACCTCCAACTAACCTGTCCCTCTGCCATGCTAAACCCAGTAACCTTGCATTTATTTACATTTACTCTTAAATTCCTTCCCTCATACCCTTTTCCACAGTCAGACATAAACTTCTGCAATTTCTCACTTGAATCTGCCTCTGGTGCTATGTCACCAGCAAACAACAGTTGACTGACTTCCCAGGCACCCTTTCTCACCCCTACAGATTGCATAGTTGCTTCTCTCTCTGAAGCCTTTGCCTTTACCTTCCTCATCATCTGATCCATAAACAAATTAGATAGCCATGGCAACATCACACACCCCTGCCATAGACCAGTCTCCGCCTGAACCACGTACTATCCTCTCTTCCCACTTGTACACATGCCTTACAGTCTTGATAGAAACTTGTTACTGCTTCTAGTAACTTTCCTTCAACACCATACATTTGTAAGACATTCCACAAGGCAACTTTGTCAACCCTGTCATGTACTTTCTCCAGATCCATAAATGCTACAAACAAATCCTTCTGTTTAGAGTCTCTTAAGTTTGTCACACACACCTGATCCACATGTCCTCTACCACTCTTGAAACCACATTTTTCCTCCCGAATCAAATGCTCTGTACATGGTATTTCAGCACCCTTCATAAAAGGACAAAGAAGGTGAGAGCAGAACAATGAGAGTCCAGATGATAGCATTATGGTGACAGCAGAACAAATAATAGAGTGCAGATGATAGCATTATAGTGGAAGCACATGAAATGATCCATTTGTAACCAGTACTCAAAGGAGGTTAAAGCATCTGCAAAACCAGTATAGACATGTCAGTTTGATATAAAGTGCCATTAACATCTTTGGAAGAGTGATTAGGAAACATATTAAAACATTCAAAAATAATTTCATAAATGAAGGTCAGCCAAGAATTATATTAAGCAGAAGTTTCCGCTGTCAGAGCATATATGTGGCACTAAAGCCAGTAAAGAGAATAGATTCCATTTTTCTGTTTTGCAAGACACCTGACAAAGTAGACTACAAGGTTCAAGTAGATCAGATAGTAAAACAAAACATAAAAGGTATATTAGAAGATGGATTTAAGAGTATGCAGTAGGGTTTATTTAGTTTGTAGAAAGAGATACACATGGTGGAATGAAGATCTAAGAAAGCTGGTGGAGTAGAAAAAAAAAGATATTTTTGTAGGAAAGCTACATGTGTCAGAAAATAGTGATTAACAGAGGGAAGGGTGCAAAATATGAAGCTCAGTATAATAGTGTTAACAGGATGGTGTATATCAATACAAGGAAAGCAAAAGAGCATCTTTGAAGGAAAATTTATTATGATTTTGATACAGAATAACAAGCTGCTCTGGAAGGAACTATTCAAGAGTGTAAAGAGGAAAAGCATGTTAGACAAACCAGGGAGACCGCTGGTAAGAAAACATGAAGAAAGAAAACAATAGACCTCTTAAGAATGGAAAATCTGGGTGTTTAGATGGAGTTGTGAGATGGTGAAGAGTGGAAGTGAAATTGCTGTTGAGTGGTTCTGAAAAGTGTGGATGGAAGCATGGAATAGTGTATTGATGACTGAACAAAGGCAAAATTTATTCCATTGTGTATAGGAAAGGATAGTAGGTTTAAATGTAAGAATGATATGGGAATAGTTCTGTGGCATAGTTAGCAAGATGTATGGTACAATAGTGATTGATCATATCAATAGGACCATGAAAACCCATGTTTATGAAAATAGCAGATTAATAAAGGAAAGAGATGTATGCAAGGTGTATGCTGCTTACCATCCACAAACATTCAAGACTTGCGCAACAAGACAAAAATACTTCCAATACAATCCCAATCTGCATGCTCAGCATGCAAATTTATGCCACACTAATAGGCCCTCTCCTGCCCAAGCCGTTTCAGAACCAACCACCAATCTTTATTTGGAAATAAGATGTTCACTTCAGCCTTACACTGAAGCTATCTGTTCTCGTAGATCTCCTGTTCCTCAGCAAATACCTCATTAACAAAACATCCATACTGTGATGACATGAACACGAAACAACTTAACATGTACCCTCAGCCCAATTATGAATTCCATTCCATCAGATTATATCCATCAGAAACTACACTTTTCAGGCAGATACAAGCCACACTTTCTCTTCTGCACTTTGGATACCATCCATCTCTTCAACATTGCAAGCATTAATTCAACATATCCTCTAGATGTAATGTCCTCAGTGAGGACACTGAATTCTGATTCCTTCAAAGTTTTCTTATGATTTATTCCCCCTATCATGACCATTTTTCATGTTTCTTGAGCTGTGGTCCCAGTTTGGTGTGAAAGTCCTATAAAAGTGCTCCTAGGGAAGGATAGATAAATTAAAGAATGGATTTAGGAAAGGCATATGATAAAGTGTATAGGACCCTTACCCCTTCACCCACCCTCTGACTCACTTCTGCAGTGTTCACTCCCAGATATCTAATACACTTCATTTCCTCCATATTTTCTCCATTCTGTCTCACACCTCAACTAACCTGTCTCTCTGGCCACGGGAGGACATTCATATGGAAAAGTTAGTTAAATTAAGAATGAATTTAGGAAAGGTATGTGATAAAGTGTATATGAAAACACTGTGGGAAATTTTGACAGTATGATGTGTTTGGAAGACTTTTGAATGTTGTTAAGCTCTTTTATGATGTGGAGTAGTGCACTTGTGAGACTAAGTGGTGGTGTGAATGTGGTTTGAAATAAATGTGGAGGTGCATTAGTGTTTAGTGTTTAGTTAATGTTTCTCTGGATGGGGCACTGCGAGAAATGAGATTGAGATGGGTTTATTGAGATGCAATATTTAACCCTTGAGAAACAGAACAGAAGATGCTGCACGTGTATGCAGAAGAGTTGGGTAGAATGGTGAGTCAATCTGATGATATGCGTAGGAGGTGGAGGATCCTGATTTTGAATGTGAATCAAAGTAAGATACTAGTTTTGCAAAGGATAAAAGGTCAGATTGCAAGGTTAGTTTGCAAATAGAAGAACTTTGTAATGAATTTAAGTATTTGGAAATAATATGTGGTAAAGACTGTAGAAGGAATGCTGAAGTTGAAAGGAGAGAAATGGAAGGGAGATTAATTGGTATTGAACTGAAAGCCATTGGTAAACTTAAGAATAGGGTTTGTAAGAGGCTTGCAGGAAGTACTTTGGCAATACTGATGTACAGCTGTGAAGTTCATGTATGAAGTACAGAATAGATGAAAAGTAAGATCAGTAGAGAGGAATAATTTGTGTTATGTAGTGTAAAGAAGTCATTAGAAAGGGGTGAGGATGATTCTTTCAGTAAGATATGTTCATATAGATTATGTTTCAATTAATAGGATGGTCAAGAACAAATATAGCAGCAAAGTAGAAGGTACAATGTGTCAGAGATGGACAGCTGTTATGAGAGAATTTATTAGGTATACAGATATTTCACATAAAGATTTTAGATGACTGAAGAGATGAAGTTCAATTAAAGCATTATTTGTATGGAATTAGTTGGCTTGGAGACATTAGTATCATATGTGAATCATCCTAGTGTTGATTAAAAGGACCTTTATGTCTGGAAGTCCATATTTCACTTCAACACACTGAGTGGGTTGAAGATGTGTGTGATGTGGAGGATGCATGTGGTTGATCCACACCATTGGATTGAGAATGAGGTAATGATATATAGACAGATAGATGGGATTAAGGAGACTCCAGCAAACAGAAAATTTCAGTGTACATTTGTAGCTAATGCAGTTGTATTTTCTGAGGAAGTTTTTTCCTCTAGGGATGCTTAATAGAACAGAAGTTGACACTTATTTCTCTGCTACTTTCTGTTCTTGATAATGGTACATTACATAGACATAGGTAGAAGAAAGCACAGTATGATGTATTTTTTTTACTTAAGAGTAAAAGATATGCAAGTAGACTTGAAGGTAACATTTGAATGAGTCAAGGAGAACTTGATGGAATTTTGTGTAAAGGAACATGAACAGTGATGTCATGGGAAAGTATGTGACACAATGTAGCTTACAAAAAGCAAAGAGGAAAGGTAAGTGATGAAGACAGGTTAGACCTTAGAGTAACTGTAAAAAGAATAGGATGCTAGAGTTTGGATATGTTACTGAAAAAAAACCACCTTGGTGTTTGTGATGTTGAGAACTTTCACCATTAGAAATAGAAAGCTGGTGATGAAAAGTGATCAGTGAATGCTTAAGAAGTAAACTCAAAGATCATCATCAGAGCATCTAAAATCAACAAAATGGAATTCAGGAAGACTTTACAAGCAGTACTGAGGGAAGTGTTAAAAAAGTTTACCTCTTTAGTGTTAAAAGAAGAAAGGAAAATGCATAATGATCACTGCATGGAAAATTGAAGACATCCAAAGATAGATATGTTAGAACTGAAATCTTGTTAACATGGGGAGAAATAGGATGATGAAGGGTGCAAGAAATCTTTGGAATATACTGAAAGAATATATGAAAGCTCAGTTGAAAGAGCTGGAAAGACTAATATCCTACCAGGTGGAAAAAATGGAGTAAGCAAAGAAACTTTTAAAAGGATGATGGATGAATGGTTATAAATGGCTCAGAAGCCAAGATTGATACCAATGAGGGTGCATGCTGACTGAGAATGATTATTTTGTTAAGTAAAACAGTTTGTGAGATGTGTGCTATGAGGTAGCTCTGCTTGGTAAAACCTCATTGTAGGAACTATGCTTGTAAATTACTACCTTTTGGCATGTATGTCCACTATGTCATTCTATCTTTTCTCATCTACTCCATATGCTTAGACTGTTGCAGCATACTGGCTTGCCTGTTTCAGTTAGACATCACTCACTTTCACACCTCTCTCCCTTTCTGGAAAAGTAATTCTTTATACATTGCAACTGCCCCTTGCCATACATAGTCTTCAGGCATCTCTGTTCCATTCATCCACCTTCTTCCTTTCCTTTGTATCCAAGACCCAGGATTTCTGTCCATACATGGCTCTCAGGATTACTTTGTATTTAATTCCTGAACTATCAACTTTCATTTCCAGTCCTGAAGTTGTCTACTTAATGTCTTTAACCTTACATTTCCAAAGATATTCTTATAACAATGAAAAAATCGAATCAGAAATGTGTTCTATTCTCTACTTTCACCTCAGCATGTTAAAAAGGGCAGGAGTAAGGCCTGAGTGGCCTCTGAGTTGTCTCTGTGCATGTTTTTAGTACAGTTTACGTGCTCCAAAATTCTGATTACTGATTATTATTGTTTTATTCTGCAAAGTATAACTTTTCTTGTTATGATTGAAGCGATTAATTGATTTGCTATTTCCTGTATTAGTGAGGTAGCACAAGGAACAGATGAAGAAATATCCTCATTTACTCATATCTACTCTCTAGCTGTTGTGTATATTGCAAACTTATAAGATTTTTAAAGTTTCTCATTTTACTCGTCAGACACAGTGTTGTCTAGGTCAGGTGGACAGCAACACTGCCTCCACTTAACATTAGAAACACCTGTCCCATTTTTGTGGAATTTTAGTGCTGAAAGTCTGTCTATGAAATCACTCTCCACATTATTCCGAGAACAGATTATCAATAACTTGTAATTCAGAATTAACTGACTGGTCCTCTAAATCTAGCTAAAAGTCATTTATTTTCCATCATATAAAACTAATGAAAATTAGCTGTTTTTGGCATGGCTAGAGGATGACTAACTACAGGGAGAAATTATGGTGCACAGCTACCTTAGTCTCCTCTCAAGCTCAGTTCATGGCTTATAAATAGATACGAAAAACTATATGCGTAAAGGTCTGCATAGAGGGGTCACTCAGCACCTACAAACATTGGTCTGGAGTAGTTAAGTGGTTAATCATACTCATCACTGTCCGTATTGAATTAACCTTTCCTTTCACACACTTCTGAATGCCTTTTTTTTTCATCCTGTGACTCATATGGGCCTGCATGGTTCTGTCTGATGCTATGTCCATTTTCATAAAAACTCATATGTAAGACATATTGGATCACTCTTCTGCCTCACATCAATATTTAACTCTTGTTTACCTTAACTTTTAACTATTCTCTTTTATGCTCACTACCAGATTCTCTACACAGAGTTTCAGTCTGGAGTCTGCTACCAGAACCGTTTCATCTGCTAAGTAGCAACTGGTTTACATTTCATGGCCCTGTACCTTCAGCATACAACAGATAGAGTGCTTGCTTAAAGACTTTTGTAGTTTATCTCCCTACCACCTCCTCAGTAATAAGATCAAGCAGCTATAGTGACATTATACATGATTGAAGCACACCAGGCTTTATAGGGAATCACTTATCCTCCAACTTCATTCCTTCCTTGCACACATGTTCATCTAGTAACTTTCCATTTTCCCTCTGTATCTGTTGCACCTTCCATATAGCACCTCATCAACTATATCATATACATTTTCTAGATCTATAAATGCTACATATACCTTTTCCAAATAGTTTTCACATTCTTCAAAGGAAACACTTGCCTGTACTTCCTGAAACTGAAACCACATGCTCTTCCCTAGTCTACTGCTGTGTACGAACACCTTGCCATGTATACTCAACAGACTTATCTGTACTAGAGAAAGGCTTTATTGTCTGTCCATCTGTTTGTCCTCTGTGGACACAGTGAAGAAGAGACGCCAGAAACTTGAAAGCTAACCCCCTACTTAATTGTCGATACATTGAGGAGGTTGCCAGATACATCACAGATAATTCCCCTTACACAGTTATCAATGATTTGTCCATTTTCTTGGCAGGATAGAAATTGATGGATGGTGGGATGAAATGTTTTTAGAAAAATACTTCGTTAATGAGAGGGATGGCTGTGCAGCTAATATGGCATGTATGGAGAGGGAAATTCATTAGTTGAGTGCTTAGAACCACTGAACATTGCTATCAGCTGTTCATGATGGGGTGTCTGAGGAGTTTAAGGGAGGGTGTGATGTTCAGCAAGGGAGGAAGTGCCAGACAGGGAGTAAGGGGTGGGGATCGGGGTGGTGGTGTGGCCAGGGAAGGAGGGCATGGTGGTGTTAAGGGAGGGTGTGGTAGCTGGGAAGGGATGGAGTGGTAATGATGAGGGAGATTGTGTTAGCTCGGGATGGAGGACTTAGTGTTGGTCAGTGAGGATCTGATAATAGTGAGGTAAGGTGTGATGGCCATGGTGGAAGGGCATGGTGGTGGTGAGGGAGGGTGTGGTAACAGGGAAGGAAGGAGGGAGGGCATGATGGTGGTGAGGGATGGTGTGGTAACCTTTCATGGCATTGAGCAGAAGAGGGCCCAGAGGGCCTGAATCTGCCAGTACCTCTATAATTAGAACAGTTGTTTTTAGTCCCCTCACCTTTATATAGGGCACTTTACAATCACTCTGCCAGTCCTGAGGCATCACACCATGGGTCATACATTTATCAGACCGCTTAGCTAAACAGTAACACCAATAACCCCCCTTATTTATTATCTCGACTGAAATTCCATTCTCTCCTGACACTTAAATTCACATAATCTTGCACAAGACTGTAACTACCTCTTCTCTATTCTTCATCCCATTTGCTGTGACTTGCTCACCTCACATCCTGCCTTGTCCCAGACTCAACACATCACTCTTCAAATACATTCAACAGTCCTCCAGAATACTTATGCCATTTCTTTTTCACTTCTGCTTTGTCTTTTATCACTTTTCAGTCCACTTCACCCCCATTAGTCCTGATTTTTCTCATGCTGCTCTCATTCAAAGCATATTTTTTGAAACTCATTTACACTTTCCCCAGCTCTCATTCCCTGCTTTCTCAGCTCATGGCTTTCTCTTGACTTGTCACTTTCTCTTGTCCTCCCATTCTCCTGCACTCATTCCATGCAGATACAGCTACCTTTTCTACCAGGGATTCCTGGTAAAACAGCTTCCTCATTCCACCACTCACTACATTTCATCTTATATCTACATCCTACTTTTCACTTGCCACATGTATCACCTGCACGGTTTAGCACTGCATCCCTAAATACCTTCCATTCCTTTTCATGTATTGTCAGTGTATGCTGTTCTTCCCTTATAATCTCTGTATAACTGTTCCCAAGTCACTTTTCCAAGGTCACTTACCATGTCTTGAATCTTTGCATCTTTTCCTGAGCCTGCCATCAAGTTTCCTTCGTGCCTTCTTTAAGAAATGATGGGACATTCCATCTGCTTCCACACGTTCACATCAAGAATCTTTGCTTTGCACAGCTCTCCGCTAATACAGTTTATCAATGCCCATTGACCCTGCAACATCATGTATACTCATGAAAGTACCTTTTCGTAAACCACATATTCCTAATCATTATTTCCATTTCGGCAGGCAACTCAGCCAAATTTTCTCAGTTCTCATTTACATTAGAAACTCGCCATACCTTAAGTTAAACCCTTATTTACCATGTTATCCATCCTTGCATTACTTATTTATTAATTGTTGTACCCAAGACCCCATTTATGGGCTCCTGTGCACTTAGAAAGTCAGCCATGTCTGTCACTGGTCGAGAAGTTTGTAAATGTTGGATATTTATCTTGGTAGGGATAATGCAGAGCAGTTAAGGAATATGTACTTAATTTCTTCAGAGTGGAAATGTCATGTAGAGATGAGGAGTCCTGCAATATGTTAAATCAGTGGTTATAATGTTAAAGAGATGAGTGGGATTGAGAATGCAGATGAAAAAGTGTAACTTGCATTTGTCTGAAAAGTACAGTTTCAGATGGTTATATACATGTTTGGTGTGATGGAGCTCAAGATTATATATGAGGGGTAGGTTTCAATGTTTTTCAATTCATTTCAATTCAATTCAATTAATTTTTCAATTCTGAAAATGTTTTGTCAGTGTGGTGTTTGTCAATATGGGTAGCTGAGTTAAGGTTAGGGTGAGCTTTTTATTTCTTGTGAAAGTTGGTGAATGGTTATGAGGTGGCTTGTAGAGGGCATTAGTGATGTTTCAGAAAGTTAGATGGGAAGCATACTGAGGTGTAATATCATTGGAAATAGTTTTTCTTTTTCATTCATCCTTTTTCTGTGAGATTTTCTTGGCAGTTTTCTCTTTCACTCTACATAATGTTCCTTTGTAGATATTTTCTGCTGGTTGATCTGCATAAGGGAATGGTGGGAGAGGAGTCTTCTGTTTTACTCTTCAGTCTCTGTCTATGTAGGTTAGGAATTTACGTCACTATTATTATTCTCCTGCAGGTAACTGTGTTATAGAAACTTAGGTTTTTTATTTTATATCTTATCCATGTACATGTATGTGTACAATATAATCAAAGAAACCTGGGCTATCCTACCTTCCATTTTGCATTTATATATGAAATATACTTTCATAAGGATAAGAGGTGAGTGTTTATCGTGAAGCAGGAATTTCTTTGGTGGTCATCTGTGTTTACATCCTATTGGTCGCACCTGGGGCTTGCCTCACCACTTATATGTGAGCACTTGATCATTTTCATTTTTACCTCCAACTTCATTAGTTTTCTAACCCATGTTTTACCATAAGAGCACATATTTTCTTGTTGAGAAAGAATTGCACAGATTATTAGTTATTGTTAATGTTGTCTGTTAGTTATGATTGTCAATAGGTTTTGTGATACTCCTTTATTTGGATATTTCTTTCACAAACCAATAATGAATCTTTATTTTTCAAGTGCAGTAACAGCATCAAAAATCCAGAATGTACGGGATATGGACATTGCAATATTTTTTATTTGCCAGACATCTGAGTGTATATTAGATATTACATCAAAAAATCAACTTGCTGTGCATCAAGTAAGTTTAGCTTACGATGTCACACCAGTTTGCAACTCGAGTATACTTCTCTTAATTAGGTGCTGCTTTCTTCATACCATTTATATGCATAGTGTCAGAGAACTTGTAAATGGATTAGGAATGATTGAAGTAATGCATAAGTTCTTGAGGTTGAGATTTTTTATGCTATTCCTGTGTATCTTAACGTGAATGTAATGCACTTGATGTTTAACCAAATGTTAATCTAGAATTTATTTGTAAAGAGTCCTTTCAGGATGCTGAATGGCTTTTATGCAATATAATTGGTGTTTCCATCTTTCTTTGCATAGTGTTGCATGGAGCAGATTTCATTAGCTGATATACAGTGATAATGGAGGTAAAATACTTATATAGAATTTGTATTTTTTCTATTTTTAGATCTCTGTGATTTAGAGTGAAATGAAAGTAAAATAGACATATATGTAGGATTTGTAATTTTTGTGTTTAGCTCGCTCAAGTGTTGTTATTTGTATCAAGTGGCTAACTTGTATCATACTATTTTTTTTATTTATCCATCACATATATATATATGATCGGGGCCTGAACATGCAGGAGGGTGAAAGGCTTGCAAGGAATAGAGTGAATTGGAACGATGTGGTATACCGGGGTCGACGTACTGTCAGTGGATTGAACCAGGGCGTGTGAAGTGTCTGGGGTAAACCATGGAAAGTTTTGTGGGGCCTGGATGTGGAAAGGGAGCTGTGGTTTCAGTGCATTATACATGACAGCTGACTGAGTGTGAATGAATGTGGCATTTGTTGTCTTTTCCTAGCGCTGCCTCGCGCACATGCAGGGGGAGGGGGTTGTTATTTCATGTGTGGCGGGGTGGCGACAGGAATGAATAATGGCAGACAGTATGAATTATGTACATGTGTATATATTTATATATCTGTGTGTGTATATATATGTATACATTGAGATGTATAGGTATGTATATGTGCTGTGTGTGGATGTGTATGTATATACATGTGTATGTGAGTGGGTTGGGCCATTCTTTCATCTGTATCCTTGCACTACCTTTTTTTTTTTTTTTTCAAAAGAAGGAACAGAGAATTGGGCCAGGTGAGGGTATTCCCTCAAAGGCCCAGTCCTCTGTTCTTAACGCTACCTCGCTAATGCGGGAAATGGCGAATAGTTTGAAAGAAAAGAAAATATATATTTTCATACTATTCGCCATTTCCCACATTAGCGAGGTAGCGTTAAGAACAGAGGACTGAGCCTTTGAGGGAATATCCTCACGTGGCCCCCTCCTCTATTACCTCTTTAGGAAAATTATAAACAAGAGGGGAGGATTTCCAGCCCCCCGCTCCCTTTCTCTTTTAGTCGCCTTCTACGTCACGCAGGGAATATGTGGGAAGTATTCTTTCTCCCCTATCCCCAGGGATAGTATATATATTATTTTATTTTTTTGTTATTATTATACTTTGTCACTGTCTCCCACGTTAGCGAGGTAGCGCAAGGAAACAGACGAAAGAATTTGCCCAACCCACCCACATACACATGTATATACATACACATCCACGCACGCACATATCCATACCTATGCATCTCACCGTGTACATATATATACACACACAGACATATACATATATATACATGTACATAATTCATACTGTCTGCCCTTATTCATTCCCATCGCCACCCTGCCACACATGAAATGAAAAGTCCCTCCCCCTGCATGTGCGCGAGGTAGCGCTAGGAAAAGACAACAAACGCCACATTCATTCACACCCAGTCTCTAGCTGTCATGTATAATGCACCGAAACCACAGCTCCCTTTCCACATCCAGGCCCCACAGAACTTTCCATGGTTTACCCCAGACGCTTCACATGCCCTGGTTCAATCCATTGACAGCATGTCGACCCCAGTATACCACATTGTTCCAATTCACTCTATTCCTTGCACGCCTTTCACCCTCCTGCATGTTCAGGCCCCGATCACTCAAAATCTTTTTCACTCCATCTTTCCATCTCCAATTTGGTCTCCCACTTCTCCTCGTTCCCTCCACCTTTGACACACATATCCTCTTTGTCAATCTTTCCCCGCTCATTCTCTCCATGTGACCAAACCATTTCAAAACACCCTCTTTTGCTCTCTCAACCACACTCGCAACCATATAACATTGTTGGAACCACTATTCCTTCAAACATACCCATTTTTGCTTTCCATCTTGGAAAGCAAAAATGGGTATGTTTGAAGGAATAGTGGTTCCAACAATGTTCTCGACTTCCACACATTCTTCAACGCTCCCTGAACCTTCGCCCCCTCCCTCACCCTATGATTCTCTTCCGCTTCATTGGTTCCATCCACTGCCAAATCCACTCCCAGATATCTAAAACACTTCACTCACTTCCTCCAGTTTTTCTCCATTCAAACTTACCACCCAATTGACTTGTCCCTTAACCCTACTGTACCTAATATTATCACCTTGCTCTTATTCACATTTACTCTCAGCTTTCTTCTTTCACACACTTTACCAGACTCAGTTACTACCTTCTGCAGTTGCTCACACAAATCAGCCACCAGTGCTGTATCATCAGCGAACAACAACTGACTCACTTCCCAAGTTCTCTCATCCACAACAGACTTCATACTTGCCCCTCTTTCCAAAACTTTTGCATTCACGTCCCTAACAACCCCATCCATAAACAAATTTAACAACCATGGAGACATCACACACCCCTCCCACAAACCTACATTCACTGAGAACCAATCACTTTCCTCTCTTCCTACACGTACACATGCCTTACATCCTTGATAAAAACTTTTCACTACTTCTAACCACTTGCCTCCCACACCGTATATTCTTAATACCTTCCACAGAGCATCTCTATCAACTCTATCATATGCTTTCTCAAGATCCATAAATGCTACATACAAATCCAATTGCTTTTCTAAGTATTTCTCACATACATTCTTCAAAGCAAGATATATATATATATTTTTTTTTTTTTTTGCTTTGTCGCTGTCTCCTGCGTTTGCGAGGTAGCGTAAGGAAACAGATGAAAGAAATGGCCCAACCCACCCCCATACACATGTATATGCATACGTCCACACATGCAAATATACATACCTACACAGCTTTCCATGGTTTACCCCAGACGCTTCACATGCCTTGATTCAATTCACTGACAGCACGTCATCCCCGGTATACCACATCGCTCCAATTCACTCTATTCCTTGCCCTCCTTTCACCCTCCTGCATGTTCAGGCCCCGATCACACAAAATCTTTTTCACTCCATCTTTCCACCTCCAATTTGGTCTCCCACTTCTCCTCGTTTCCTCCACCTCCGACACATATATCCTCTTGGTCAATCTTTCCTCACTCATTCTCTCCATGTGCCCAAACCATTTCAAAACACCCTCTTATGCTCTCTCAACCATGCTCTTTTTATTTCCACACATCTCTCTTACCCTTACGTTACTTACTCGATCAAACCACCTCACACCACACATTGTCCTCAAACATCTCATTTCCAGCACATCCATCCTCCTGCGCACAACTCTATCCATAGCCCACGCCTCGCAACCATACAACATTGTTGGAACCACTATTCCTTCAAACATACCCATTTTTGCTTTCCGAGATAATGTTCTCGACTTCCACACATTCTTCAAGGCTCCCAGAATTTTCGCCCCCTCCCCCACCCTATGATCCACTTCCGCTTCCATGGTTCCATCCGCTGCCAGATCCACTCCCAGATATCTAAAACACTTCACTTCCTCCAGTTTTTCTCCATTCAAACTCACCTCCCAAATGACTTGACCCTCAACCCTACTGTACCTAATAACCTTGCTCTTATTCACATTTACTCTTAACTTTCTTCTTTCACACACTTTTCCAAACTCAGTCACCAGCTTCTGCAGTTTCTCACATGAATCAGCCATCAGCGCTGTATCATCAGCGAACAACAACTGACTCACTTCCCAAGCTCTCTCATCCCCAACAGACTTCATACTTGCCTCTCTTTCCAAAACTCTTGCATTCACCTCCCTAACAACCCCATCCATAAACAAATTAAACAACCATGGAGACATCACACATATATATATATAAGTGAACTTTCGTGTAATAATCACATCATCAGGGGAGACACAAGAGAGAGATATGAGCCAGGTACCCACTTCATCAACCTATCCCATAAGAGTGAATGAACAGCTGGATTGACTGAGGACTCGTTACCACTACTAGATTTCGAACCAACACGCTCGATCCCCGGGCAACCCGTGAATGCGTCACGGCCAGGAACGCTAACCACTACACCACGGAGGCCGCCGTGGTTCATCCCTGCCACCTGGATGGTTTTAATGGATCTTGGCATCGGTTTATCATTTTTTTTCGATGTTTCCTCGGAGTTGTTTTATTCATCATGGTGCGTATGAATATGCCACCGAAAGGCCCCAGTCAATCTAGCGAATGTAAATGAACACTGACTTTTATGTTTCGAATTGTGGTGTGAGCATATCATGTGCACACTGACCGAAATGTTGGATGTCAGGGAATATATATATATATATATATATATATATATATATATATATATATATATATATATATATATACCGGGTTATAGTGATGGGTGATTTGAATGCAAAGGTGAGTAATGTGGCAGTTGAGGGAATAATTGGTATACATGGGGTGTTCAGTGTTGTAAATGGAAATGGTGAAGAGCTTGTAGATTTATGTGCTGCAAAAGGACTGGTGATTGGGAATACCTGGTTTAAAAAGCGAGATATACATAAGTATATGTATGTAAGTAGGAGAGATGGCCAGAGAGCGTTATTGGATTACGTGTTAATTAACAGGCACGCGAAAGAGAGACTTTGGGATAATAATGTGCTGAGAGGTGCAACTGGAGGGATGTCTGATCATTATCTTGTGGAGGCTAAGGTGAAGATTTGTATGGGTTTTCAGAAAAGAAGAGTGAATGTTGGGGTGAAGAGGGTGGTGAGAGTAAGTGAGCTTGGGAAGGAGACTTGTGTGAGGAAGTACCAGGAGAGACTGAGTACAGAATGGAAAAAGATGAGAACAATGGAAGTAAGGGGAGTGGGGGAGGAATGGGATGTATTTAGGGAATCAGTGATGGATTGCGCAAAAGATGCTTGTGGCATGAGAAGAGTGGGAGGTGGGTTGATTAGAAAGGGTAGTGAGTGGTGGGATGAAGAAGTAATATTATTAGTGAAAGAGAAGAGAGAGGCATTTGGATGATTTTTGCAGGGAAAAAATGCAATTGAGTGGGAGATGTATAAAAGAAAGAGACAGGAGGTCAAGAGAAAGGTGCAAGAGGTGAAAAAGAGGGCAAATGAGAGTTGGGGTGAGAGAGTATCATTGAATTTTAGGGAGAATAAAAAGATGTTCTGGAAGGAGGTAAATAAAGTGCGTAAGACAAGGGAGCAAATGGGAACTTCAGTGAAGGGCGCAAATGGGGAGGTGATAACAAGTAGTGGTGATGTGAGAAGGAGATGGAGTGAGTATTTTGAAGGTTTGTTGAATGTGTTTGATGATAGAGTGGCAGATATAGGGTGTTTTGGTCGAGGTGGTGTGCAAAGTGAGAGGGTTAGGGAAAATGATTTGGTAAACAGAGAAGAGGTAGTAAAAGCTTTGCGGAAGATGAAAGCCGGCAAGGCAGCAGGTTTGGATGGTATTGCAGTGGAATTTATTAAAAAAGGGGGTGACTGTATTATTGACTGGTTGGTAAGGTTATTTAATGTATGTATGACTAATGGTGAGGTGCCTGAGGGAGGATTGGCGGAATGCGTGCATAGTGCCATTGTACAAAGGCAAAGGGGATAAGAGTGAGTGCTCAAATTACAGAGGTATAAGTTTGTTGAGTATTCCTGGTAAATTATATGGGAGGGTATTGATTGAGAGGGTGAAGGCATGTACAGAGCATCAGATTGGGGAAGAGCAGTGTGGTTTCAGAAGTGGTAGAGGATGTGTGGATCAGGTGTTTGCTTTGAAGAATGTATGTGAGAAATACTTAGAAAAACAAATGGATTTGCATGTAGCATTTATGGATCTGGAGAAGGCATATGATAGAGTTGATAGAGATGCTCTGTGGAAGGTATTAAGAATATATGGTGTGGGAGGCAAGTTGTTAGAAGCAGTGAAAAGTTTTTATCGATGATGTAAGGCATGTGTACGTGTAGGAAGAGAGGAAAGTGATTGGTTCTCAGTGAATGTAGGTTTGCGGCAGGGTTGTGTGATGTCTCCATGGTTGTTTAATTTGTTTATGGATGGGGTTGTTAGGGAGGTAAATGCAGGAGTTTTGGAAAGAGGGGCAAGTATGAAGTCTGTTGGGGATGAGAGAGCTTGGGAAGTGAGTCAGTTGTTGTTCGCTGATGATACAGCGCTGGTGGCTGATTCATGTGAGAAACTGCAGAAGCTGGTGACTGAGTTTGGTAAAGTGTGTGAAAGAAGAAAGTTAAGAGTAAATGTGAATAAGAGCAAGGTAATTAGGTACAGTAGGGTTGAGGGTCAAGTCAATTGGGAGGTAAGTTTGAATGGAGAAAAACTGGAGGAAGTAAAGTGTTTTAGATATCTGGGAGTGGATCTGGCAGTGGATGGAACCATGGAAGCGGAAGTAGATCATAGGGTGGGGGAGGGGGCGAAAATCCTGGGAGCCTTGAAGAATGTGTGAAAGTTGAGAACATTATCTCGGAAAGCAAAAATGGGTATGTTTGAAGGAATAGTGGTTCCAACAGTGTTGTATGGTTGCGAGGCGTGGGCTATGGATAGAGTTGTGCGCAGGAGGATGGATGTGCTGGAAATGAGGTGTTTGAGGACAATGTGTGGTGTGAGGTGGTTTGATCGAGTAAGTAACGTAAGGGTAAGAGAGATGTGTGGAAATAAAAAGAGCGTGGTTGAGAGAGCAGAAGAGGGTGTTTTGAAATGGTTTGGGCACATGGAGAGAATGAGTGAGGAAAGATGGACCAAGAGGATATATGTGTCGGAGGTGGAGGGAACGAGGAGAAGTGGGAGACCAAATTGGAGGTGGAAAGATGGAGTGAAAAAGATTTTGTGTGATTGGGGCCTGAACATAATGGAGGATGAAAGGAGGGCAAGGAATAGAGTGAATTGGATCGATGTGGTATACCGGGGATGACGTGCTGTCAGTGGATTGAATCAAGGCATGTGAAGCGTCTGGGGTGAACCATGGAAAGCTGTGTAGGTATGTATATTTGCGTGTGTGGACGTATGTATATACATGTGTATGGGGGTGGGTTGGGCCATTTCTTTCGTCTGTTTCCTTGCGCTACCTCGCAAACGTGGGTGACAGCGACAAAGCAAAAAAAAAAATATATATATATATGTATCATAAGGTGGGGGAGGGGGCGAAAATCCTGGGAGCCTTGAAGAATGTGTGGAAGTCGAGAACATTATCTCGGAAAGCAAAAATGGGTATGTTTGAAGGAATAGTGGTTCCAACAATGTTGTAGGGTTGCGAGGCGTGGGCTATGGATAGAGTTGTGCGCAGGAGGGTGGATGTGCTGGAAATGAGATGTTTGAGGACAATGTGTGGTGTGAGGTGGTTTGATCGAGTAAGTAATGTAAGGGTAAGAGAGATGTGTGGAAATAAAAAGAGCGTGGTTGAGAGAGCAGAAGAGGGTGTTTTGAAATGGTTTGGGCACATGGAGAGAATGAGTGAGGAAAGATTGACCAAGAGGATATATGTGTCGGAGGTGGAGGGAACGAGGAGAAGTGGGAGACCAAATTGGAAGTGGAAAGATGGAGTGAAAAAGATTTTGAGTGATTGGGGCCTGAACATGGAGGAGGGTGAAAGGCGGGCAAGGAATAGAGTGAATTGGATCGATGTGTTATACCGGGGTCGACGTGCTGTCAGTGGATTGAATCAGGGCATATGAAGCGTCTGGGGTAAACCATGGAAAGCTGTGTAGGTATGTATATTTGCGTGTGTGGACGTGTATGTATATACATGTGTATGGGGGTGGGTTGGGCCATTTCTTTCGTCTGTTTCCTTGCGCTACCTCGCAAACGTGGGTGACAGCGACAAAGCAAAAAAAAAAAATATATATATATATATATATATATATATATATATATATATATATATATATATATATATATATATATATATGTATCATAAGGTGGGGGAGGGGGCGAAAATCCTGGGAGCCTTGAAGAATGTGTGGAAGTCGAGAACATTATCCTGGAAAGCAAAAATGGGTATGTTTGAAGGAATAGTGGTTCCAACAATGTTGTATGGTTGCAAGGTGTGGGCTATGGATAGAGTTGTGCGCAGGAGGGTGGATATGCTGGAAATGAGATGTTTGAGGACAATGTGTGGTGTGAGGTGGTTTGATCGAGTAAGTAATGTAAGGGTAAGAGAGATGTGTGGAAATAAAAAGAGCGTGGTTGAGAGAGCAGAAGAGGGTGTTTTGAAATGGTTTGGGCACATGGAGAGAATGAGTGAGGAAAGATTGACCAAGAGGATATATGTGTCGGAGGTGGAGGGAACGAGGAGAAGTGGGAGACCAAATTGGAGGTGGAAAGATAGAGTGAAAAAGATTTTGAGTGATTGGGGTCTGAATATGGAGGAGGGTGAAAGGCGGGCAAGGAATAGAGTGAATTGGATCGATGTGGTATACCGGGGTTGACGTGCTGTCAGTGGATTGAATCAGGGCATGTGAAGCGTCTGGGGTAAACCATGGAAAGCTGTGTAGGTATGTATATTTGCGTGTGTGGACGTGTATGTATATACATGTGTATGGGGGTGGGTTGGGCCATTTCTTTCGTCTGTTTCCTTGCGCTACCTCGCAAACGCGGGAGACAGCGACAAAGCAAAAAAAAAAAAAAAATATATATATTAATATATATATATATATATATATATATATATATATATATATATATATATATATATATATATATATATATATATATATTAAAAAAAGAATATATATAATAATATATATATATATATATATATATATATATATATATATATATATATATATATATATATATATATATATTATTTATTTATTATATTTATTATATTTATTATATATATATATATATATATATATATATATATATATATATATATATATATATATATATATATATATATATATATATATTATTTATTTATATTAAAAAAAAATATATATATTAATATATATATATATATATATATATATATATATATATATATATATATATATATATATATATTATTTATTTTTTTATTTTGCTTTGTCGCTGTCTCCCGCGCCTGCGAGGTAGCGCAAGGAAACAGACGAAAGAAATGGCCCAACCCACCCCCACACACATGCACACACACATACGTCCCCACATGCAAACATACACACCTACACATCCCAATGTACACACATATATACACACACAGACACACACATATACACACATGCACACAATTCACACTGTCTGCCCCTGCTCACTCCCATCGCCACCCCGCCACACACAGAATAACATCCCCCTCCCCCCTCATGTGCGCGAGGCAGCGTCAGGAAAAGACAACAAAGGCCCCATTCGCTCACACTTAATCTCCAGCTGTGATGCAATAACACCTGAAACCACAGCTCCCTTTCCACATCCAGGCCCCACAGAACTTTCCATGGTTTACCCTAGACGCTTCACATGCCCTGATTCAATCCATTGACAGCACGTCGACCCCGGTATACCACATCAATCCAATTTACTCTATTCCTTGCCCTCCTTTCACCCTCCTGCATGTTCAGGCCCCGATCACTCAAAATCTTTTTCACTCCATCTCTCCACCTCCAATTTGGTCTCCCACTTCTCCTCATTCCCTCCACCTCCGACACATATATCCTCTTTGTCAATCTTTCCTCACTCATTCTCTCCATGTGCCCAAATCATTTCAAAACACCCTCTTCTGCTCTCTCAACCATGCTCTTTTTTATTTCCACACATCTCTTACCCTTACATTACTTACTCGATCAAACCACCTCACACCACATATTGTCCTCAAACATCTCATTTCCAGCACATCCACCCTCCTGCGCACAATTCTATCCATAGCCCACATCTCGCAACCATACAACATTGTTGGAACCACTATTCCTTCAAACATACCCATTTTTGCTTTCGTAGATAATGCTCTCGACTTCCACACATTCTTCAAGGCTCCCAGGATTTTCGCCCCCTCCCCCACCCTATGATTTACTTCCGCTTCCATGGTTCCATCCGCTGCCAGATCCACTCCCAGATATCTAAAGCACTTTACTTCCTCCAGTTTTTCTTGATTCAAACTTACCTCCCAGTTGACTTGACCCTTGACCCTACTGTACCTAATAACCTTGCTCTTATTCACATTTACTCTTAACTTTCTTCTTTCACACGCTTTACCAAACTCAGTCACCAGCTTCTGCAGTTTTTCACATGAATCAGCCACCAGCGCTGTATCATCAGCGAACACCAAGTGACTCACTTCCCAAGCTCTCTCATCCCCAACAGACTTCATACTTGCCCCTCTTTCCAAAACTCTTGCATTCACCTCCCTAACAACCCCATCCATAAACAAATTAAAAAACCATGGAGACATCACACAACCCTGCCGCAAACCTACATTCACTGAGTACCAATCACTTTCCTCTCTTCCTACATGTACACATGCCTTACATCCTCGATAAAAACTTCACTGCTTCTAACAACTTTCCTCCCACACCATATATCCTTAGTACCTTCCACAGAGCATCTCTATCAACTCTATCATATGCCTTCTCCAGATCCATAGATGCTACATACAAATCCATTTGCTTTTCTAAGTATTTCTCACATACATTCTTCAAAGCAAACACCTGATCCACACATCCTCTACCACTTCCGAAACCACACTGCTCTTCCCCAATCTGATGCTCTGCATATGCCTTCACCCTCGCAATCAATATATATATATATATATATATATATTATCCCTGGGGATAGGGGAGAAAGAATACTTCCCACGTATTCCCTGCGTGTCGTAGAAGGCGACTAAAAGGGGAGGGAGCGGGGGGCTGGAAATCCTCCCCTCTCGTTTTTTTTTATTTTTCCAAAAGAAGGAGCAGAGAATTGGGCCAGGTGAGGGTATTCCCTCAAAGGCCCAGTCCTCTGTTCTTGGCGCTACCTCGCTGATGCGGGAAATGGCAAATAGTTTGAAAGAAAAAGAAAAAAGAAATATATATATATATATTGAATGGAGAAAAACTGGAGGAAGTGAAGTGTTTTAGATATCTGGGAGTGGATCTGTCAGCGGATGGAACCATGGAAGCGGAAGTGGATCATAGGGTGGGGGAGGGGGCGAAAATTTTGGGAGCCTTGAAAAATGTGTGGAAGTCGAGAACATTATCTCGGAAAGCAAAAATGGGTATGTTTGAAGGAATTGTGGTTCCAACAATGTTGTATGGTTGCGAGGCGTGGGCTATGGATAGAGATGTGCGCAGGAGGATGGATGTGCTGGAAATGAGATGTTTGAGGACAATGTGTGGTGTGAGGTGGTTTGAGCGAGTGAGTAACGTAAGGGTAAGAGAGATGTGTGGAAATAAAAAGAGCGTGGTTGAGAGAGCAGAAGAGGGTGTTTTGAAATGGTTTGGGCACATGGAGAGAATGAGTGAGGAAAGATTGACCAAGAGGATATATGTGTCGGAGGTGGAGGGAACGAGGAGAAGAGGGAGACCAAATTGGAGGTGGAAAGATGGAGTGAAAAAGATTTTGTGTGATCGGGGCCTGAACATGCAGGAGGGTGAAAGGAGGGCAAGGAATAGAGTGAATTGGAGCGATGTGGTATACAGGGGTTGACGTGCTGTCAGTGGATTGAATCAAGGCATGTGAAGCGTCTGGGGTAAACCATGGAAAGCTGTGTAGGTATGTATATTTGCGTGTGTGGACGTATGTACATGTGTATGGGGGGGGGGTTGGGCCATTTCTTTCGTCTGTTTCCTTGCGCTACCTCGCAAACGCGGGAGACAGCGACAAAGTATAAAAAAAAAAAAAAAAAATATATATATATATATATATATATATATATGGTTGTTTAATTTGTTTATGGATGGGGTTGTTAGGGAGGTGAATGCAAGAGTTTTGGATAAAGGGGCAAGTATGAAGTCTGTTGGGGATGAGAGAGCTTGAGAAGTGAGTCAGTTGTTGTTCGCTGATGATACAGCGCTGGTGGCTGATTCATGTGAGAAACTGCAGAAGCTGGTGACTGAGTTTGGTAAAGTGTGTGAAAGAAGAAAGTTAAGAGTAAATGTGAATAAGAGCAAGGTTATTAGGTACAGTAGGGTTGAGGGTCAAGTCAATTGGGAGGTGAGTTTGAATTGAGAAAAACTGGAGGAAGTGAAATGTTTTAGATATCTGGGAGTGGATCTGGCAGCAGATGGAACCATGGAAGCGGAAGTGGATCATAGGGTGGGGGAGGGGGCGAAAATTCTGGGAGCCTTGAAGAATGTGTGGAAGTCGAGAACATTATCTCGGAAAGCAAAAATGGGTATGTTTGAAGGAATAGTGGTTCCAACAATGTTGTATGGTTGCGAGGCGTGGGCTATGGATAGAGTTGTGCGCAGGAGGATGGATGTGCTGGAAATGAGATGTTTGAGGACAATGTGTGGTGTGAGGTGGTTTGATCGATTAAGTAACGTAAGGGTAAGAGAGATGTGTGGAAATAAAAAGAGCGTGGTTGAGAGAGCAGAAGAGGGTGTTTTGAAATGGTTCGGGCACATGGAGAGAATGAGTGAGGAAAGATTGACCAAGAGCATATATGTGTCGGAGGTGGAGGGAACGAGAGAAGAGGGAGACCAAATTGGAGGTGGAAAGATGGAGTGAAAATGATTTTGTGTGATCGGGGCCTGAACATGCAGGAGGGTGAAAGGAGGGGAAGGAATAGAGTGAATTGGAGCAATGTGGTATACCGGGGTTGACGTGCTGTCAGTGGATTGAATCAAGGCATGTGAAGCGTCTGGGGTAAACCATGGAAAGCTGTGTAGGTATGTATATTTGCGTGTGTGGACGTATGTATATACATGTGTATGGGGGTGGGTTGGGCCATTTCTTTCGTCTGTTTCCTTGTGCTACCTCGCAAACGCGGGAGACAGCGAAAAAAAAATATATATATATATATATAAATATATATATATATATGTGAGGGAGGGGAGGGAGCGGGGGCCTGGAAATCCTCCCCTCTTGGTTTTTTTTTTTTTTTTTTTTTTTTTTTTTTTTTTTTTTCTCCAAAAGAAGGAACAGAGAATTGGGCCAGGTGAGGGTATTCCCTCAAAGGCCCAGTCCTCTGTTCTTAACGCTACCTCGCTAATGCGGGAAATGGCGAATAGTTTGAAAAAAAAAAAAAATATATATATATATATATATATTTGCGTGTGTGGACGTGTGTATGTACATGTGTATGGGGGGGGTTGGGCCATTTCTTTCGTCTGTTTCCTTGCGCTACCTCGCAACCGCGGGAGACAGCGACGAGGTATAAAAAAAAAAAAAAAAAAAATATATATATATATATATATATATATATATATATATATATATATATATATATATATATATAACCTACATTCACCGAGAAGTGATTGGTTCTCGGTGAATGTAGGTTTGCGGCAGGGGTGTGTGATGTCTCCATGGTTGTTTAATTTGTTTATGGATGGGGTTGTTAGGGAGGTAAATGCAAGAGTCTTGGAAAGAGGGGCAAGTATGAAGTCTGTTGGGGATGAGAGAGCTTGGGAAGTGAGTCAGTTGTTGTTCACTGATGATACAGCGCTGGTGGCGGATTCATGTGAGAAACTGCAGAAGCTGGTGACGGAGTTTGGTAAAGTGTGTGGAAGAAGAAAGTTAAGAGTAAATGTGAATAAGAGCAAGGTTATTAGGTACAGTAGGGTTGAGGGTCAAGTCAATTGGGAGGTGAGTTTGAATGGTGAAAAACTGGAGGAAGTGAAGTGTTTTAGATATCTGGGAGTGGATCTGTCAGCGGATGGAACCATGGAAGCGGAAGTGGATCATAGGGTGGGGGAGGGGGCGAAAATTTTGGGAGCCTTGAAAAATGTGTGGAAGTCGAGAACATTATCCCGGAAAGCAAAAATGGGTATGTTTGAAGGAATAGTAGTTCCAACAATGTTGTATGGTTGCGAGGCGTGGGCTATGGATAGAGTTGTGCGCAGGAGGATGGATGTGCTGGAAATGAGATGTTTGAGGACAATGTGTGGTGTGAGGTGGTTTGATCGAGTAAGTAACGTAAGGGTAAGAGAGATGTGTGGAAATAAAAAGAGCGTGGTTGAGAGAGCAGAAGAGGGTGTTTTGAAATGGTTTGGGCACATGGAGAGAATGAGTGAGGAAAGATTGACCAAGAGGATATATGTGTCGGAGGTGGAGGGAACGAGGAGAAGAGGGAGACCAAATTGGAGGTGGAAAGATGGAGTGAAAAGGATTTTGTGTGATCGGGGCCTGAACATGCAGGAGGGTGAAAGGAGGGCAAGGAATAGAGTGAATTGGAGCGATGTGGTATACAGGGGTTGACGTGCTGTCAGTGGATTGAATCAAGGCATGTGAAGCGTCCGGGGTAAACCATGGAAAGCTGTGTAGGTATGTATATTTCCGTGTGTGGACGTGTGTATGTACATGTGTATGGGGGGGGTTGGGCCATTTCTTTCGTCTGTTTCCTTGCGCTACCTCGCAAACGCCCGAGACAGCGACAAAGTCTAAAAAAAAAAAAAAAAAAAAAAAAAAAATATATATATATATATATATATATATATATATATATATATATATATATATATATATATATATATATATATATATATATTCCTAAGAGTCCAGGGGGAAAATGAAACAAGATAAGTTCCCAAGTGCACTTTCATGTAATAATCACATCATCAGGGGAGATATAAGAGAGAAATATTACAGTCAGTTGATATACAATGAAGAGATGTAGCTAGGACGCCATTTGGTGAACATGCGATTGTCCAAGACAGATAACGAGTGTATCATAAACTATTTTGTGGACAAGAAGGTGAATTGTTTAGTAATTTTATCAAGAATAAAGTTATCCAATTTATATCTATATAAATTGGATAACTTTATTGTTGATAAGATTTGACCAGAGTCATACACATGTATGAGATACATGCTGATATTTCCTGCCCTTTTAAATCTCTTGGAGAGGTTTTGAAGAATATAATTCCCCCTTCATCTTTTAAGCTGAGGGTCCGTCTTATGTTGACCCCTAGTCACTTTATAGAGGATAGAACTGCCCCAGTATGTGAGATGCAGTAGTAGTATTGCTGTAGAATATGTAACTGAATGTCAAAATTATTGGAGTCTCAGAGTCACATACTGATTAGATAATAGCAGTGGAGAGAATAACGGTATTGGAGAAATTTTAGACAATGTTAATTTAAATAAAGTGATAGATTTTTTTAAAGAATGCCAAAATTGATTTTTGTGTAAAGTTTCAAATATTTAGATATCTTTTAAAGGAATCCATAGTATACACCTCTGTGTTTATAGATAGCTTTCGGAATTCAAATACCTTTTTTTGTATGAAAAACCATTGAATAATCAAATTCCAAGAAATCAGATAAAAACTGGATGCCAGGTATTGACAAGCAGCCTTTCAACCTCACAGTGACATAATTGGACCCCACATTAGTCTTCAGATGCAGTCTAAATAATGTTAGTGTAAATGTCATGAAAAATCTGAACAGGGAACTGGTCTTTACTGAACTGGCTTTAAGCTGCAGTTCAATGTAAGATGAACCCCATTTACTTTTCATGATCAGCACTCATTTCACACTTTACAACACTGCCATCACCTGAACACACTAGAGTACCTGCAGTATATCATTCTCTCTCTTGAGTAATTTGGGATTTTTTGAATAATGTTACCTTGCTTTTCATGATGGAAGCAGGTTGTAGACCCTTTATCCCACCAGATGGGCTTCTCATATGGCAATATGACAGTACTTATGGACAAGTTGAGGTGAATGACTAAGTTTATTACCTGGAGCATGAGATCCCTTTACAGTGGGGTTAAATGATATACCTTAGTGAGTTGATATGAAGTTGTTGGCTAAGGAAGCAACTGTGTCAGTGTATTTATAGGCTTACCTCCTTCAGGACACCTTTCGTAAACTGTTTCACCTTCATTAAACTATGTAGCTCTTCCAAGTTGATTGTTGCTGTCTCTGAGCGAGCCAGCAATGATACACAAGGGAGAGCTCAGTATTAGATTGTGTTTGCCTTCCTTGCTTTTCAAAATGTACTGCAGTAATGCTCAGGAATAAACTTACATGCACCTAAGATGAATTCTTATGAATAAGTAATCTTTGATTTTATATGAGGGACTTGACAGACAATCGAAGTGCACTGATTCATCAAGACTGTCAAGAGCATTGTGGTCCAGCACTATGTTGGCCACTGTTAAGTTTCAGTGAAGTATTTGATACAAGAATAATTTGTATAGATTATCTTTATGAAAGCTAGTTAGCATGTGGCTTATTGCAATATGGCTGCAATTCTTGCTTGAGCTATTATGGGTCTATCCATCAACACTACAACTTTCTCGTTCTTTTCACCACTTTTTCTCCTTAAAAGCTAATTCAGCCTCATATTCTTTTACTTTATTCTGTAATGAGTAACACATTGTATTTCTTTCACTTTATATTTAAGCATAAGTAATTAGCGCACTCTTTGTCCCTTAGGTTCTTTCATTTTGTGGTTCTTAATCTCTGTCAGTGAATTAGGAATCTGTTTACATATGGATAGGGCAGAGCTTCGAAGAATTTTTACAATGATTAGACAATTAATTAGCCGGGTAATGTGTGACTTGTAGTTAGTACAATAGCACAGGATGTCATAGTGATGAGCTGATTTCAACTTATCATTGTGAATCAAATTTCTCAGCTGAAAATTTGCTGCTGAAGGGTTCTCTTTAAACTAATCAGCATCATGGCCAGCCACTATATATGTCAAGTGACATAGGGTTAAAGTGGGATTATTTCACAAGCTGAGTTACTGCTTTAGAGAACTGAACTGATCATTGAAATATACTCCCAAAATCTACACAGGGAAACAATTATTTTGACCAGGTTACAGTACAGTAGAAAAATGTTTGACTTCACAGTGCGCATATTCAGGAATGCATTATGTTGATTATTAGGACCAGATAGAACTCATATTTGTGGTTAATAGGGAATCCAACTCAAGGACAGGCTCCCAAAAGTCATAAGGGTCATGTTATTATAACAAGGAATGCACTTGTTTGATCTTATAGTGTAACACTTTAAGGGCAGAGTTGGGTTAAGGGAAGTACATTAGTAGATTAAATACATATTATTATTAAATTCAGATGTTTTTGCTGATTGAAACTAAGGATGTGGGGAAGAGAGGAGTGGACATAGCAGCAAACAGAAATATGGGAGCTGCAGTGAATTGTAGTGGAATAGGGGGCAAACATTCTGGGTACATTAAGGAGTATATGAGGGCAAAGATGGATGTGTTTGATGGTTTAGTAGTTCTGACAGCTTTGTATGGATATGAGTCTTTGGCTCTGAATGCAAAAGCATAGAGGCAGGTAGATATATTAGAAATGAAATGCCTGAGGGCAATATGTGGAGGAAGTTAGTGTTGATCTAGTAATTGGTTGATAGGATAAGTGAAATGTGTTGCAGTAATCAGATAATGATTGCATGAGCTGACCGAGGTGCACTGAAATGGTTGGTAATAGGAAGAGGATGAGTGAAGAGAAATTGAATAAGAGGATGTACATGTGAGAAGTGGAGGGAGCTAGAGTGAGGGTAAGACTGAGAAGAAGATAGGAGAATTAAGTATAAGAGTCTTTGAGTTGTCATTTAGAGGGTGAGAGGTATGCATAGGAAAGAGTGAATAGAAGTGATGTTATGTGTAGGGGGAAATGTACTGTCTGTAGGCTGAACTAGGGCATTTAAAGTGGTCAGGGGAAACCACAGAATGGTTTTTGGTGCTTGGCTATGGATGTGGGCTCTGGTTTTGATGCATTATACATGACAGTTGGAGAGTGGATGTAGGCAAGTGAGGGCCATTATTTTGTTCCTGGTGTTACTTTACAAATGCAGGAAATTGTGAACAAATACAAATAAAAAGAACTAAAGATTACACATGAGAACATAGTTGAAATGATGATGAAATGTAAAATGACCTTAGACACATAATGGTTACCCAGTAGGACAGTCTTGCAAAAGGATTATGTAAGTGACAGCTGATAACATTAAGCACATGAAAGGGGGATACCTATATGATACGCAACAAATTTGTGGAGAATTAACACTTGGGAAATATATGTGCACATTAGCTTACTGATACTCATTGCCACCTTTAGCCAGAACCCTCTCGAACAACACCTTTGTGCTAACTGATTAAAATAGGCTGCAGCCTACCTCATTTGTATGAGTAAATGAAGGTCCAGGTAGATTTGGTGCTGAAAAGCCATGTGGACACCATATAGCCTTACTGTCAGCACCAAGTACTTTTATAGCCCACACTGCACCATGAGGTTTGGCCCACTTGACAGCTGTAAGTATGGCAAACCAGATTAAAGTGCTGCATCAGACCTAATTTTTTTTTCCAGGCCATTGTATGTAATACTGAGTTCAGGCATTGATGGTGTGCCTTTTCCACTGGCCCTTGCTGGTGTAGTATGATTTTTTGTGTGTTTGTTATAGCTTGAATATGCTTAGATGAATAGGCTGTAGCTCACAGAAATGCATCATCAAAAAACTGCGTGTAATAGCATTGGAGTGGTGTATGGGAGATTCATAAGTGTTGCTTTTGCTAAAATCAGACTTTAATTTGATCAAAAGAAAAAAATCTGATAAAGGATAAAGGTTTACCAAGTTGTTATTTTGTATTACATAAATCAATGTGGATACAGCATAGCTGTCAATTTTTTTGAGGGATTCTTTTGTAAGAAAGACCATGAAAGTAATATAAAGATCTTAAGAAGAAGTCCAGCTTTTACCTCTTAAGTGAAGTAAGTGAGTTGATTAAGGCTGAACATGGTTTTACTAGGATTTACTCTTTATTATTAAATGTTTCCCTTAGTAATGTAAGACATAGTAGTTGGAAATACATGTTTGTGATATGCTTCCTCCCAGTGGACTCAATAGTGGCTTTTGTAAGACCTTGATCACACACATTTTCAACACATTTCCGCTTATTTCTCTGTAGAGATATCCCTTGCACATGTTTCCTCATTGTTTCTGTCATACCTTTGCTCTACCTGATGGAAATTGAGGCCAGTGATGCCATTGTATGTAAGTGATGCTGTTTTGATGGACAAGTTTCATAGAAGTTGAAATTTGATTGCTTTTGCTGAAGTTTTGCAGTGTCAAATATTATTATTATTATTATTATTATTATTATTATTAGGGAAGGAGTAGCAATACTCCTGAAACAAGAGTTGTGGGAGTATGTGATAGAATGTAAGAAAGTAAATTCTCGATTAATATGGGTAGAACTGAAAGTTGATGGAGAGAGATGGGTGATTATTGGTGCATATGCACCTGGTCATGAGAAGAAAGATCATGAGAGGCAAGTGTTTTGGGAGCAGCTGAATGAGTGTGTTAGTGGTTTTGATGCACGTGACCGGGTTATAGTGATGGATGATTTGAATGCAAAGGTAAGTAATGTGGCAGTTGAGGGAATAATTGGTATACATGGGGTGTTCAGTGTTGTAAATGGAAATGGTGAAGAGCTTGTAGATTTATGTGCTGAAAAAGGACTGGTGATTGGGAATACCTGTTTTAAAAAGCGAGATATACATAAGTATACGTATGTAAGTAGGAGAGATGGCCAGAGAGCGTTATTGGATTACATGTTAATTGACAGGCGCGCGAAAGAGAGACTTTGGGATGTAAATGTGCTGAGAGGTGCAACTGGAGGGATGTCTGATCATTATCTTGTGGAGGCTAAGGTGAAGATTTGTATGGGTTTTCAGAAAAGAAGAGTGAATGTTGGGGTGAAGAGGGTAGTGAGAGTAAGTGAGCTTGGGAAGGAGACTTGTGTGAGGAAGTACCAGGAGAGACTGAGTACAGAATGGAAAAGATGAGAACAATGGAAGTAAGGGGAGTGGGGGAGGAATGGGATGTATTTAGGGAATCAGTGATGGATTGCGCAAAAGATGCTTGTGGCATGAGAAGAGTGGGAGGTGGGTTGATTAGAAAGGGTAGTGAGTGGTGGGATGAAGAAGTAATATTATTAGTGAAAGAGAAGAGAGAGGCATTTGGACGATTTTTGCAGGGAAAAAATGCAATTGAGTGGGAGATGTATAAAAGAAAGAGACAGGAGGTCAAGAGAAAGGTGCAAGAGGTTAAAAAGAGGGCAAATGAGAGTTGGGGTGAGAGAGTATCATTAAATTTTAGGGAGGATAAAAAGAAGTTCTGGAAGGAGGTAAATAAAGTGCGTAAGACAAAGGAGCAAATGGGAACTTCAGTGAAGGGCGCTAATGGTGAGGTGATAACAAGTAGTGGTGATGTGAGAAGGAGATGGAGTGAGTATTTTGAAGGTTTGTTGAACGTGTTTGATGATAGAGTGGCAGATATAGGGTGTCTTGGTCGAGGTGGTGTGCAAAGTGAGAGGGTTGGGGAAAATGATTTGGTAAACAGAGAAGAGGTAGTAAAAGCTTTGCGGAAGATGAAAGCCGGCAAGGCAGCGGGTTTGGATGGTATTGCAGTGGAATTTATTAAAAAAGGGGGTGACTGTATTGTTGACTGGTTGGTAAGGTTATTTAATGTATGTATGACTCATGGTGAGGTGCCTGAGGATTGGCGGAATGCGTGCATAGTGCCATTGTACAAAGGCAAAGGGGATAAGAGTGAGTGCTCAAATTACAGAGATATAAGTTTGTTGAGTATTCCTGGTAAATTATATGGGAGGGTATTGATTGAGAGGGTGAAGGCATGTACAGAGCATCAGACTGGGGAAGAGCAGTGTGGTTTCAGAAGTGGTAGAGGATGTGTGGATCAGGTGTTTGCTTTGAAGAATGTATGTGAGAAATACTTAGAAAAGCAAATGGATTTGTATGTAGCATTTATGGATCTGGAGAAGGCATATGATAGAGTTGATAGAGATGCTCTGTGGAAGGTATTAAGAATATATGGTGTGGGAGGCAAGTTGTTAGAAGCAGTGAAAAGTTTTTATTGAAGATGTAAGGCATGTGTACGTGTAGGAAGAGAGGAAAGTGATTGGTTCTCAGTGAATGTAGGTTTGCGGCAGGGGTGTGTGATGTCTCCATGGTTGTTTGATTTGTTTATGGATGGGGTTGTTAGGGAGGTGAATGCAAGAGTTTTCGAAAGAGGGGCAAGAATGAAGTCTGTTGTGGATGTGAGAGCTTTGGAAGTGAGTCAGTTGTTGTTCGCTGATGATACAGCGCTGGTGGCTGATTCATGTGAGAAACTGCAGAAGCTGGTGACTGAGTTTGGTAAAGTGTGTGAAAGAAGAAAGTTAAGAGTAAATGTGAATAAGAGCAAGGTTATTAGGTACAGTAGGGTTAAGGGTCAAGTCAATTGGGAGGTAAGTTTGAATGGAGAAAAACTGGAGGAAATAAAGTGTTTTAGATATCTGGGAGTGGATCTGGCAGTGGATGGAACCATGGAAGCGGAAGTGAATTGTAGGGTGGGGGAGGGGGCGAAAATCCTGGGAGCCTTGAAGAATGTGTGGAAGTTGAGAACATTATCTCGGAAAGCAAAAATGGGTATGTTTGAAGGAATAGTGGTTCCAACAATGTTGTATGGTTCGAGACGTGGGCTATGGATAGAGTTGTGCGCAGGAGGGTGGATGTGCTGGAAGTGAGATGTTTGAAGACAATGTGTGGTGTGAGGTGGTTTGATCGAGTTAGTAATGTAAGGGTAAGAGAGATGTGTTGAAATAAAAAGAGCGTGGTTGAGAGAGCAGAAGAGGGTGTTTTGAAATGGTTTGGGCACATGGAGAGAATGAGTGAGGAAAGATGGACCAAGAGGATATATGTTTCAGAGGTGGAGGGAACGAGGAGAAGGAGAAGTGGGAGACCAAATTGGAGGTGGAAAGATGGAGTGAAAAAGATTTTGAGTGATTGGGGCCTGAACATGCAGGAGGATGAAAGGCGGGCAAGGAATAGAGTGAATTGGATCGATGTGGTATACTGGGGTTGACGTGCTGTCAGTGGATTGAATCAGGGCATGTGAAGCGTCTGGGGTAAACCATGGAAAGCTGTGTGGGGCCTGGATGTGGAAGGGGAGCTGTGGTTTCGGGCACTATTGCATGACAGCTGGAGACTGAGTGTGAACGAATGAGGCCTTTGTTGTCTTTTCCTAGCGCTACCCCGCACACATGAGGGGGGACGGGGATGGCATTCCATGTGTGGCGAGGTGGCGATGGGAATGAATAAAGGCAGACAGTGTGAATTGTGTGCATGGGTATATATGTATGTGTCTGTGTGTGTATATATATGTGTACATTGAGATATATAGGTATGTATATTTGCATGTGTGGACGTGTGTGTATATACATGTGTATGGGGGTGGGTTGGGCCATTTCTTTCGTCTGTTTCCTTGCGCTACCTCGCAAACGCGGGAGACAGCGACAAAGCAAAATAATAAATAATAATAATAAATAAATTATTATTTTGCTCTGTCGCTGTCTCCCGCGTTTGCGAGGTAGCGCAAGGAAACAGACGAAAGAAATGGCCCAACACACCCCCATGCACATGTATATACATACACGTCCACACACGCAAATATACATACCCATACATCTCAATGTACACATATATATACACACACAGACACATACATATATACACATGCACACAATTCACACTGTCTGCCTTTATTCACTCCCTTCGCCACCTCACCACACATGGAATAACATCCCCCTCCCCCCTCATGTGTGCGAGGTAGCGCTAGGAAAGGACAACTAAGACCCCATTCGTTCACACTCAGTCTCTAGCTGTCATGCATTAATGTCCAAAACCACAGCTCCCTTTCCACATCCAGGCCCCACAGAACTTTCCATGGTTTACCCCAGACGCTTCACATGCCCTCATTCAATCCATTGACAGCACGTCAACCCCGGTATACCACATCGATCCAATTCACTCTATTCCTTGCCCGCCTTTCACTCTCCTGCATATTCAGGCCCCCATCACTCAAAATCTTTTTCACTCCATCTTTCCACCTCCAATTTGGTCTCTCACTTCTCCTTGTTCCCTCCACCTCTGACATATATATCCTCTTTGTCAATCTTTCCTCACTCATTCTCTCCATGTGCCCAAACCATTTCAAAACACCCTCTTCTGCTCTCTCAACCACGCTCTTTTTATTTCCACACATCTCTCGTACCCTTACATTACTTACTCGATCAAACCACCTCACACTACATATTGTCCTCAAACATCTCATTTCCAGCACATCCACCCTCCTGCGCACAACTCTATCCATAGCCCACGCCTCGCAACCATACAACATTGTTGGAACCACTATTCCTTCAAACATACCCATTTTTGCTTTCGGAGATAATGTTCTCGACTTCCAAATATATATATATATATATATATATATATATATTATTTTATTATTTTTTATTATACTTTGTCGCTGTCTCCCGCGTTTGCGAGGTAGCGCAAGGAAACAGACGAAAGAAATGCCCCCCCCCACCATACACATGTATATACATACGTCCACACACGCAAATATACATACCTACACAGCTTTCCATGGTTTACCCCAGACGCTTCACATGCCCTGATTCAATCCACTGACAGCACGTCAACCCGGTATACCACATCGCTCCAATTCACTCTATTCCTTGCCCTCCTTTCACTCTCCTGCATGTTCAGGCCCCCATCACTCAAAATCTTTTTCACTCCATCTTTCCACCTCCAATTTGGTCTCTCACTTCTCCTTGTTCCCTCCACCTCTGACATATATATCCTCTTTGTCAATCTTTCCTCACTCATTCTCTCCATGTGCCCAAACCATTTCAAAACACCCTCTTCTGCTCTCTCAACCACGCTCTTTTTATTTCCACACATCTCTCTTACCCTTACGTTACTCACTCGATCAAACCACCTCACACCACACATTGTCCTCAAACATCTCATTTCCAGCACATCCATCCTCCTGCGCACAACTCTATCCATAGCCCACGCCTCGCAACCATACAACATTGTTGGAACCACTATATATATATATATATATATTCCTATGAGTCCACGGGGAAAATGAAACACAAAAAGTTTCCAAGTGCACTTTCGTGTAATAATCACATCATCAGGGGAGACACGAGAGAAATATAACAGTCAGTTGATATACATCGAAGAGACGAAGCTAGGATGCCATTTGGTAAACGTGATTGTCCAATCACATATTTACCAAATGACGTCCTAGCTTTGTCTCTTCGATGTATATCAACTGACTCTTATATTTCTCTCTTGTGTCTCCCCTGATGATGTGATTATTACACGAAAGTGCACTTGGGAACTTTTCGTGTTTCATTTTCACCCTGGACTCATAGGAATATCTTGATCACGCGCAAAATTGTGATCCTTTCTAATATATATATATATATATATATATATATATATATATATATATATATATATATATATATATATATATATATATATATATCTTCTTTTCTTTCTTTTAAATTATTCGCCATTTCCCACGTTAGCGAGGTAGCGTTAAGAACAGAGGACAGGGTCTTTATGGAATATCCTCACCTGGCCCCCCTCTGTTCCTCCTTTTGGAAAATTAAAAAAAAACGAGAGGGGAGGATTTTCAGCCCCCCGCTCCCTCCCCTTTTAGTCGCCTTCTACCACACACAGGGAATACGTGGGAAGTATTCTTAATTCCCTATCCCCAGGGATAATATATATATATATATAATATATATATATATATATATATAATATATATATATATATATATATATATATGTTCCTATGAGTCCACGGGGAGAATGAAACATGATAAGTTCCCAAATGCACTTTCGTATAATAATCACATCATCGGGGAGACACAAGAGAGAAATATAAGTCAGTTGATATACATCAAAGAGACAAAGCTAGGATGCCACTTTGGTAAACATGGGAGGGTATGATTGAAAGGGTGAATGCATGTACAGAGCATCAGATTGGGGACAAGCAGTGTGGTTTCAGAAGTGGTAGAGGATGTGTGGATCAGGTGTTTGCTTTGAAGAATATATGTGAGAAATACTTAGAAAAGCAAATGGATTTGTATGTAGCATTTATGGATCTGGAGAAGGCATATGATAGAGTTGATAGAGATGCTCTGTGGAAGGTATTAAGAATATATGGTGTGGGAGGCAAGTTGTTAGAAGCAGTGAAAAGTTTTTATTGAAGATGTAAGGCATGTGTACGTGTAGGAAGAGAGGAAAGTGATTGGTTCTCAGTGAATGTAGGTTTGCGGCAGGGGTGTGTGATGTCTCCATGGTTGTTTGATTTGTTTATGGATGGGGTTGTTAGGGAGGTGAATGCAAGAGTTTTCGAAAGAGGGGCAAGAATGAAGTCTGTTGTGGATGTGAGAGCTTTGGAAGTGAGTCAGTTGTTGTTCGCTGATGATACAGCGCTGGTGGCTGATTCATGTGAGAAACTGCAGAAGCTGGTGACTGAGTTTGGTAAAGTGTGTGAAAGAAGAAAGTTAAGAGTAAATGTGAATAAGAGCAAGGTTATTAGGTACAGTAGGGTTAAGGGTCAAGTCAATTGGGAGGTAAGTTTGAATGGAGAAAAACTGGAGGAAATAAAGTGTTTTAGATATCTGGGAGTGGATCTGGCAGTGGATGGAACCATGGAAGCGGAAGTGAATTGTAGGGTGGGGGAGGGGGCGAAAATCCTGGGAGCCTTGAAGAATGTGTGGAAGTTGAGAACATTATCTCGGAAAGCAAAAATGGGTATGTTTGAAGGAATAGTGGTTCCAACAATGTTGTATGGTTCGAGACGTGGGCTATGGATAGAGTTGTGCGCAGGAGGGTGGATGTGCTGGAAGTGAGATGTTTGAAGACAATGTGTGGTGTGAGGTGGTTTGATCGAGTTAGTAATGTAAGGGTAAGAGAGATGTGTTGAAATAAAAAGAGCGTGGTTGAGAGAGCAGAAGAGGGTGTTTTGAAATGATTTGGGCACATGGAGAGAATGAGTGAGGAAAGATGGACCAAGAGGATATATGTTTCAGAGGTGGAGGGAACGAGGAGAAGTGGGAGACCAAATTGGAGGTGGAAAGATGGAGTGAAAAAGATTTTGAGTGATTGGGGCCTGAACATGCAGGAGGATGAAAGGCGGGCAAGGAATAGAGTGAATTGGATCGATGTGGTATACTGGGGTTGACGTGCTGTCAGTGGATTGAATCAGGGCATGTGAAGCGTCTGGGGTAAACCATGGAAAGCTGTGTGGGGCCTGGATGTGGAAGGGGAGCTGTGGTTTCGGGCACTATTGCATGACAGCTGGAGACTGAGTGTGAACGAATGAGGCCTTTGTTGTCTTTTCCTAGCGCTACCCCGCACACATGAGGGGGGACGGGGATGGCATTCCATGTGTGGCGAGGTGGCGATGGGAATGAATAAAGGCAGACAGTGTGAATTGTGTGCATGGGTATATATGTATGTGTCTGTGTGTGTATATATATGTGTACATTGAGATGTATGGGTATGTATATTTGCGTGTGTGGACGTGTATGTATATACATGTGCATGGGGGTGTGTTGGGCCATTTCTTTCGTCTGTTTCCTTGCGCTACCTTGCAAACGCGGGAGACAGCGACAGAGCAAAATAATAATTTATTTATTATTATTATTTATTATTTTGCTTTGTCGCTGTCTCCCGCGTTTGCGAGGTAGCGCAAGGAAACAGACGAAAGAAATGGCCCAACCCACCCCCATACACATGTATATACACACACGTCCACACATGCAAATATACATACCTATATATCTCAATGTACACATATATATACACACACAGACACATACATATATACACATGCACACAATTCACACTGTCTGCCTTTATTCACTCCCTTCGCCACCTCACCACACATGGAATAACATCCCCCTCCCCCCTCATGTGTGCGAGGTAGCGCTAGGAAAGGACAACTAAGACCCCATTCGTTCACACTCAGTCTCTAGCTGTCATGCATTAATGTCCAAAACCACAGCTCCCTTTCCACATCCAGGCCCCACAGAACTTTCCATGGTTTACCCGAGACGCTTCACATGCCCTCATTCAATCCATTGACAGCACGTCAACCCCGGTATACCACATCGATCCAATTCACTCTATTCCTTGCCCGCCTTTCACTCTCCTGCATATTCAGGCCCCCATCACTCAAAATCTTTTTCACTCCATCTTTCCACCTCCAATTTGGTCTCTCACTTCTCCTTGTTCCCTCCACCTCTGACATATATATCCTCTTTGTCAATCTTTCCTCACTCATTCTCTCCATGTGCCCAAACCATTTCAAAACACCCTCTTCTGCTCTCTCAACCACGCTCTTTTTATTTCCACACATCTCTCTTACCCTTACGTTACTCACTCGATCAAACCACCTCACACCACACATTGTCCTCAAACATCTCATTTCCAGCACATCCATCCTCCTGCGCACAACTCTATCCATAGCCCACGCCTCGCAACCATACAACATTGTTGGAACCACTATATATATATATATATATATATTCCTATGAGTCCACGGGGAAAATGAAACACAAAAAGTTTCCAAGTGCACTTTCGTGTAATAATCACATCATCAGGGGAGACACAAGAGAGAAATATAACAGTCAGTTGATATACATCGAAGAGACGAAGCTAGGATGCCATTTGGTAAACGTGATTGTCCAATCACATATTTACCAAATGACGTCCTAGCTTTGTCTCTTCGATGTATATCAACTGACTCTTATATTTCTCTCTTGTGTCTCCCCTGATGATGTGATTATTACACGAAAGTGCACTTGGGAACTTTTCGTGTTTCATTTTCACCCTGGACTCATAGGAATATCTTGATCACGCGCAAAATTGTGATCCTTTCTAATATATATATATATATATATATATATATATATATATATATATATATATATATATATATATATATATATATATATCTTCTTTTCTTTCTTTTAAATTATTCGCCATTTCCCACGTTAGCGAGGTAGCGTTAAGAACAGAGGACAGGGTCTTTATGGAATATCCTCACCTGGCCCCCCTCTGTTCCTCCTTTTGGAAAATTAAAAAAAAACGAGAGGGGAGGATTTTCAGCCCCCCGCTCCCTCCCCTTTTAGACGCCTTCTACCACACACAGGGAATACGTGGGAAGTATTCTTAATTCCCTATCCCCAGGGATAATATATATATATATATATATATATATATATATATATATATATATATATATGTTCCTATGAGTCCACGGGGAGAATGAAACATGATAAGTTCCCAAATGCACTTTCGTATAATAATCACATCATCGGGGAGACACAAGAGAGAAATATAAGTCAGTTGATATACATCAAAGAGACAAAGCTAGGATGCCACTTTGGTAAACATGGGAGGGTATGATTGAAAGGGTGAATGCATGTACAGAGCATCAGATTGGGGACAAGCAGTGTGGTTTCAGAAGTGGTAGAGGATGTGTGGATCAGGTGTTTGCTTTGAAGAATATATGTGAGAAATACTTAGAAAAGCAAATGGATTTGTATGTAGCATTTATGGATCTGGAGAAGGCATATGATAGAGTTGATAGAGATGCTCTGTGGAAGGTGTTAAGAATATATGGTGTAGGAGGTAAGTTGTTAGAAGCAGTGAAAAGTTTTTATCGAGGATGTAAGGCATGTGTATGTGTAGGAAGAGAGGAAAGTGATTGGTTCTTAGTGAATGTTGGTGTGGCAGGGGTGTGTGATGTCTCCATGGATGTTTAATTTGTTTATGGATTGGGTTGTTAGGGAGGTAAATGCAAGGGTTTTGGAAAGAGGGGCAAGTATGCAGTCTCTTGTGGATGAGAGAACTTGGGAAGTGAGTCAGTTGTTTGCTGATGATACAGTGCTGGTGGCTGATTTGTGTGAGAAACTGCAGAAACTGGTGACTGAGTTTGGTAAAGTGTATGAAAGAAGAAAGCTGAAAGTAAATGTGAATAAGAGCAAGGTAATAATATTAGGTACAGTAGGGTTGAGGGACAAGTCAGTTGGGAGGTAAGTTTGAATGGAGAAAAACTGGAGGAAGTGAGTGAAGTGTTTTAGATATCTGGGAGTGGATTTGGCAGCGGATGGAACCATGGAAGCGGAAATGAATCATAGGATGGGGGAGGGGTGAAAGTTCTGGGAGCATTGAAGAATGTGTGGAAGTCGAGAACATTATCTTGGAAAGCAAAAATGGGTATGTTTGAAGGAATAGTGGTTCCAACAATGGTATATGGTTGTGAAGTGTGGGCTATAGATAGAGTTGTGCAGAGGAGGGTGGATGTGCTGGAAATGAGATTTTTGAGGACAATATGTGGTGTGAGGTGGTTTGATCGAGTAAGTAATAATAGGGTAAGAGTGATGTGTGGTAATAAAAAGAGTGTGGTTGAGAGAGCAGAAGGAGGTGTTTTGAAATGGTTGAGTCACATGGAGAGAATGAGTGAAGAACGATTGACCAAGAGGATATATGTGTCAGAAGTAGAGGGAACGAGGAGAAGTGGGAGACGAAATTGGAGGTGGAAAGATGGAGTGAAAAAGATTGTGAGTGATCAGGGCCTGAACATGCAGGAGGGTGAAGGGCGTGCAAGGAATAGAGTGAATTGGAATGATGTGGTATACTGGGGTTGACGTGCTGTCAGTGGATTGAACCAGGGCATGTGAAGCGTCTGGGGTAAACCATGGAAAGTTGTGTGGGGCCTGGATGTGGAAAGGGAGCTGTGGTTTTGGTGCATTATTACATGACAGCTAGAGACTGAGTGTGAATGAATGTGGCCTTTGTTGTCTTTTCCTAGCACTACCTCGCACACATGCTGGGGAAGGGGGTTGTTCTTACATGTGTGGCAGGGTGGCGATGGGAATGAATAAAGGCAGACAGTATGAATTATGTACAAGTGTATATATGTATATGTTTGTGTGTGTATATATATGTATACGTTGAGATGTATGGGTATGTATATTTGCGTGTGTGGACGTGTATGTATATACATGTGTATGTGGGTGGGTTGAGCCATTCTTTCGTCTGTTTCCTTGCGCTACCTCGCTAACGCGGGAGACAGCAACAAAGTAGAATAAATAGATGAATAATATATATATATATATATATATATATATATATATATATATATATATATATATATATATATATATATACACATATATACATTAGAAAAACAGATGGATTTGTATGTAGCATTTATGGATCTGGAGAAGGTATATGATAGAGTTGATAGAGATGCTTTGTGGAATGTATTAAGAGTATATTTTGTGGGAGGTAAGTTGCTAGAAGCAGTGAAAAGTTTTTATCGAGGATGTAAGGCATTTGTATGAGTAGGAAGAGAGGAAAGTAATTGGTTCTCACTGAAGGTCAGTTTACGGCAGGGGTGCATGATGTCTCCATGATTGTTTACTTAGTTTATGGATGGGGTTGTTAGGGAGGTGAATGCAAGAGTTTTAGAGAGAGGGGCAAGTATGCAGTCTGTTGTGGAGGAGAGGGCTTGGGAAGTGAGTCAGTTGTTTGCTGATGATACAGTGCTGGTGGCTGATTCGGGTGAGAAACTGCAGAATTTGATGACTGAGTTTGGTAGAGTGTGTGAAAGAAGAGAGCTGAGAGTAAATGTGAATAAGAGCAAGGTTATCAGGTTCAGTAGGGTTGACTGATAAGTAGATTGGGAGGAAAGTTTGAATGAAGAAAAAGTGGAGGAAGTAAAGTGTTTTAGATATCTGGGAGTGGATTTAGCAGCAGATGGAACCATGGAAGCAGAAGTGATTGACGGTAGGGGAGGGAGTGAAATAGTGGTTCCAACAATGTTATATGGTAGTGAGGCATGGGGCTATAGATAGGGTTGTGCGGAGGAGGGTGGATGTGTTGGAAATGAGATGTTTGAGGACAATATGTGGTGTGAGGTGGTTTGATCGAGTGAGTAATGAAAAGGTAAGAGAAATGTGTGGTAATAAAAAGAGTGTGGTTGAGTGAGCAGAAGAGGGTGTATTGAAATGGTTTGGTCACATGGAGAGAATGAGTGAGGAAAGATTGACCAAGAGGATATACGTGTGTCAGTGGGGGCAGGATTCAAAGTGGTTTATACTTATTTGCTGTTTCGTGCATCAGTGAGGTAGCCCCAGGAAACAGATGAAGAATGGCCCATCCACTCATATACACACATATACTTAAACCTCCATATACGCACCTATACATACATATACATGTCACCCTATACACATATACATACATAGACATACACATATATACACAAATACATGTTGATACTTGCTTGCCATCATCCATTCCTGGGGCCACCCAGCCCCACAGGAAACAGCATTGATACCCCCTGCTTCAGTGAAGCAGCACCAGAAAAACAGACAATGCACTGAAACCACAGCTTCCTCTCCACATCCAGGCCCCACAGACCTTTCCATGGTTTACCTTAGACATTTCACATGGCCTGGTTCAGTCCATTGACAGCATGTCAATGTTCTAATTCAATCTTATTCTTTGCACGCCTCTTACCCTCCTGTATGTTCAGGCCCTGATCGCTCAAAATCTTTTTCACTCTATCCTTCCACCTCCAGTTTGGTCTCCCACTTCTCCATGTTCCCTCCACCTCTGACACATATATCCTCTTTGTCAACCTTTCCTCACTCATCCTCTCCATATGTCCAAACCATTTCAACACACCCTTATCTGCTCTCAACCACATTCTTTTTATTTCCACACATCTCTCTTACCCTTTTATTACTCGATCAAACCACCTCACCACCTATTGTCCTCAAACATTTCATTTCCAACACATCTACCCTCCTCCATACAACCTTATCTATAGCCCATGCCTTGCAACTGTATAATATTCTTGGAACTATTATTCCTTCAAACATACCCATTTTTGCTGTCTGAGATAATGCTCTCTCCTTCCATACATTCTTCATCTCTCCCAGAACCTTCAACCCCTCCCCCACCCTGTGACTCACTTCTGCTTCCATGGTTCCACTCCCTGCTAAGTCCACTTCCTCCAGTTTTTCTCCATTCAAACTACTTCCCAACTAACTTGTCCCTCAACCCTACTAAACCTAATAACCTTGCTCCTATTCACATTTACTCTCAACTTTCTTCTTTCACACACTTTTCCAAACTCATGCACCAGCTTCTGCAGTTTCTCACTTGAATTAGCCACCAGTGCTGTTATCATCAGCAAACAACAACTGACTCTCTTCCTAGTCCCTCTCTCCAAAACTCTTGCATTTACATCCCTAACCACCCCATTCATAGACAAACAACCATGGGGACATTACACACCCCTGCTGTAGACTGACCAACCTTCACTGGGAACCAATCACTCTCCTCTCTTCCTTCTTGTACACATGCCTTACATCCTTGGTAAAAACTTTTCACTGCTTCTAGCAGCTTACATTCCACCCAGTATACTGTTAAGACCTTCCAAAAAGCATCTCCATCAACCTTATCATACGCCTTCTCCAGATCCATAAATTCTACATACAAATCCATCTGTTTTTCTAAGTATTTCTCACATACATTCTTCAAAGCAAACACCTGATCCACACATCCTCCACCATTTCTGAAACCACATTGGTCCTTCCCAATCTGATGTTCTGTACCTGCCTTTATCCTATCAATCAATACCCTCCCATACAGTTTCTCTGTATCCCAGGAATACTGAACAAATTTATGCCTCTGTAGTGTGAACACAACTTTATTCCCTCTGCCTTTGTACAGTGGCACTAGTCATGCATTCTGCCAATCCTCAGACACCTCACCATGATCCATACATACAGTGAATATCCTTACCAACCAGTCAACAACAGTCACCCCCCTTTCCTAATAAATTCAACTGCAGTACCATCCAAACCCACTGCCTTTCTGGATTTCATCTTCTGCAAAGCTTTGACTACCTCTTCTCTCTTAACCAACCCATTCTCCCTGACCCTTTCACTTCACACACCACCCTGACTAAAGCAATTTACATCTGCCACTCAATCATCAAACATATTCAACAAACCTTTCCAAATACTCACTTCATCACTACCTGTGATAGTATCCCCCCCCTGCCCCCTTCACTGATGCTCCCCATTGTTCTCTTGTCTTACACATGTTATTTACTTCCAAAATGTCTTTATATTCTCCATAACGTTTGACGATACTCTCTCACCCCAACTCTCATTTGCCTTCTTTTCAACCCCTGCACCTGCCTCTTGACCTCTTGCTGCTTTCCTTTATACATCTCCCAGTCATTTGCACTCCTTCCTTGTAAGTATTGTCCAAATGCCTCCCTTTTCTCTTTCATTCCACCACTCTACCCTTTTTAATCTGCCCACCTCCCTCTCTTCTCATGCCACGTGCATCATTTGCACATGCCATCACTGCTTCCCTCAGTACATCCCATTCTTCACCCACTCTCCTCATGTCATTTGCTCTCACCTTTTGCCATTCTACACTCAATCTCTCCTAGTACTTCCTCACACAATTTTTATTCATTGAGAATGTTTGTCTTATTCTCTGTTATGCTGTCTTCTATTTTTACTCTTTCATACATATTTGCTGTTCGGTGAGTGTCAAGAACAGATTACTGAGACTTTGAAAAAATCCTAGCTTGGCTTTCATCTGTTTTTCTTTTAGAGAGTAATACTGGAGGGGAGGATCCCATGTTATTAGAATAAGAGTATGTTTTTTTTTTTTCAGTAAAATTCACTAGAGCAGCAACATACCAATAATTTAATTTGAAATTTGTTAGGAAGGTATGTATTCTATTTCATTGTAGCTTCCTTTATCACAAAAAATATTTAACTTGTAGGGAATTGATTTGTTGTATCTTTATTGTTAATGCCACAATTTCTCCACTACAGCATCATCAAGTAGTGCTGCCAGCACAGTAATGGGAAGCCCTGGAGCAGAGAAGAGAGGTACTCGGTCTCCTCTGCCACCCTTACCTCAGGGAGATACTAGCCTCTACTCAGGCCCCTCTCCCCAACCTCCACATTCCCCACCACGAAGTGTTCCTCCTGTTGAACGACCCACACAACGAGCTCTTGAAGAGATGTATGCAAAGGTAAATCAAACCTCAAAGTCTTTTTCTTGTAATTGACAGTGAATAGATATAAATGCCTATTACTATCCTTGTCCATGTGATAGATGACAAAGACCCCATTTGACTAGAAACCACAGCCTATCAGAGTATTCTCCTCCTTAAAAATTGACCTCAGAATTGGTAAATATCATGGAATGAGTTGATTTGAATCTACTTTTATGGGTCTCCATTTGATTTGAGTTAGATTCACTATTATAGCTTTTTATCCCTACTGAGTTGAAGCTTACTGTGCTGATGAATACTCGGACAATTTTTTCTGCCATATAATATTAAGTTTCCAGTAAATCCAAGTATTTTCAGTCACCCTAAGGAGGCGAGATGATAAATGATTCTTCAAGTTTTTTTTTTTAAATCTGGGCATGAAAAGTCAGTACCTACAATCTTCATAGAAAATTTATGTATCTATATTCTTCATTTTCTCAAGAGATAAATCTACTAAGCACTTCCTGTGCTTTACTACTGGAACCAAATATTATCTCCATTCCTTACAAGTTTGCTCTGATATGTTGAATGTAGAAAGGCAAATTACCACCCAAGGATATAGCCTTGCATTTTTTTTTTTTTTTTTTTTTTTTTCTCAGATTTTCAACTTCCACAGATTTTAATGAAAATCTGTGTATAGATGTTATTTTATATGGTATTTAAGTATATGGAGTCAAAAGACTGTAATTCATAATATTAAACGTTTCATTAGCACCTGGACTAATTATGAAATTTAAATGCTAATTACTCGACTAATTATACGAATTTTTAGATTTTGACCAAAGATTCGTATTCAGCATACATAAAAATATCTATGCTGAAAATTTCAAGAAAATTTTTCTTGACTTTTTTGAAAAATAGATTTTCTTGAAATTTTGTCATTAAAATCTGAGGAAGTTGAAAATCTGAGCAAAAAAAAATGCAAGGCTAGAGCCATGCAGTTTTATTAATTTTTTGAAAAAATATATTTTCTTTAAATTTTCAACATAGATATTTTCATGTAGGTTGAATACGAATCTTTGGTCAAAATCGACAAATTCGTATAATTAGTCGAGTAATTAGGATTTAAAGTTTATCATAATTAGTGCAGGTGCTAATTAAACGGTTATTATTATGAATTACAGTCTTTTGACTCCATATACCTAAATACCATATAATATAACATCTATACACAGATTTTCATTAAAATCTGAGGAACTTGAAAATCTGAGCAAAAAAAAAAAAGAAAAAAATACAAGGCTATAGCCTTGGATTTTTCTTGATTTTCTTTTTTGAAAAAAATATATTTTCTTGAAATTTTCATCATAGATATTTTTATGTATGCTGAATAAGAATCTTTGGTCAAAATCTAAAAATTCGTATAATTAGTCGAGTAATTAGCATTTCAATTTTGATAATTAGTGCAGGTGATAATTGAACGATTAATAATATGAATTAGTCTTTTGACTCCAAATACTTAAATACCATATAGAATAACATCTATACACAGATTTTCATTAAAATCTGAGGAAGTTGAAAATCTGAGCAAAAAAAATGCTAGACTATAGCCTTGAATTTTTCTTGATTTTTTTTTGAAAAAATATATTTTCTTGAAATTTTCAGCATTGATACTTTTATGTATGCTGAATACGAATCTGTGATCAAAATCGAAAAATTCGTATAATTAGTCTAATAATGGGCATTTAAATTTTATAATTAGTGCAGTTGCTAATTAAACGGATAATATTATGAATTACAGTTTTTTGACTCCAAATACTTAAATACCATATAAAATAACATATATACACAGATTTTCATTAAAATCTGAGGAAGTTGAAAATCTGAGGAAAAAATGCAAGGTTATAGCCTTGGATTTTTCTTGATTTTTTTTGAAAAAAAAGATTTGAAATTTTCATCATAGATATTTTTATGTATGCTGAATACGAATCTGTGATCAAAATATAAAAATTCGTATAATTAGTCGTAATTATCATTTAAATTTTATGATTAGTGCATGCGCTGATTAAATGGTTGATATTATGAATTACAGTGTTTTGACTACAAATACTTAAATACCATATGAAATAACATCTGTACACAGATTTTCATTAAAATTTGAGGAAGTTGAAAATCTGAGCCAAAAAAAATGCAAGGGTACAGCCTTGGATTTATGATGATTTTTTTCGGAAAAATAGATTTTCTTGACATTTTCATCATAGATACTTTTATGTATGCTGAATACGAATCTGTGATCAAAATCTGCGTTTTGACTACAAATACTTAAATATATAAAATAACATCAATTCACAGATTTTCATTAAAATCTGAGGAAGTTGAAAATATGAGCAAAAAAAAAAAAAAAAGATGCAAGGCTATAGCCTGGGATTTTTCTTGATTTTTTTGAAAAAATATTTCTTGAAATTTTCATCATAGATAATTTTATGTATGCTGAATACGAATCTGTGATCAGAATCTAAAAATTCGTATAATTAGTTGAGTAATTAGCATTTAAATTTCATAATTAGTGCAGGTGCTAATTAAACGGTTAATATTATGAATTACAGTGTTTGACTACAAATACTTAAATACCATATAAAATAACACCTATACACAGATTTTCATGAAAATCTGAGGAAGTTGAAAATCTGAGGGAAAAAAATGCAAGGCTATAGCCTGGCATTTTTCTTGATTTTTTTGAAAAAATATATTTTTCTGAAATTTTCAGCATAGATACTTTTATGTATCATGCTGAATACGAATCTTTGGTCAAAATCGAAAAATTCTTATCATTAGTCGAGTAATTAGCATTTAAGTTTTATAATTAGTGCAGGTGCTAATTAAACGGTTAATATTATGAATTACAGCCTTTTAACTCCATATACTTAAATACCATATAAAATAACATCCATACACAGATTTTCATTAGAATATGAGGAACTTGAAAATCTGAGGAAAAAGAAAAAAAAAAAGATACAAGGATTTTTCTTAATTTTTTTTGAAAAAATATATTGTCTTTAAATTTTCAGCATAGATATTTTTATATATGCTGAATACGAATCTTTGGTCAAAATCTAAAAATTCGTATAATTAGTCGAGTAATTAGCATTTAAATTTTATCATAATTAGTGCAGCTGCTAATTGAACGGTTAATATTATGAATTACAGTCTTTTGACTCCAAATACTTAAATACCGTATAAAATGACATCTATACACAGATTATCATTAAAATCTGAGGAAAAATAATGTAAGCCTTGGATTTTTCTTGATTTTTTTGAAAAAATAGATTTTTTAGAAATTTTCATCATAGATACTTTTATGTATGCTGAATACGAATCTGTGATCAAGATCTAGAAATTCGTATAATTAGTCGAGTAATTAGCATTTAAATTTCATAATTAGTGTGGGTGCTAATTAAACGGTTAATATTATGAATTACAGTGTTGTGACTACAAATACTTAAATACCATATAAAATAACATCTATACACAGATTTTCATTAAAATCTGAGGAAGTTGAAAATCTGAGGGGAAAAATGCAAGGCTATATATATAGCCTTGCATTTTTCTTGATTTTTTTAAAAAATATATTTTCAAATTTTCAGCATAGATATTTTTATGTATGCCGAATACGAATCTTTGGTCAAAATCGAAAAAATCTTATAATTAGTTTAGTAATTAGCATTTCAATTTTGATAATTAGTGCAGGTGTTAATTCAACGATTAATGAATTACAGTCGTTTGACTCCAATTACTTAAATACCATATAAAATAACATGTTTACACAGATTTTCATTAAAATCTGAGAAAGTTGAAAATCTGAGCAAAAAAAAAGAATGCAAGGCTATAATTTGGATTTTGATTTTTTTTTGAAAAAATAGATTTTCTTGAAATTTTCATCATAGATACTTTTTTGTATGCTGAATACGTATCTGTGATCAAAATCGAGAAATTCATATGATTAGTCTAATAATGGGCATTTAGATTTTATCATAATTAGTGCAGTTGCTAATTAAACGGTTAATATTATGAATTACAGTCTTTTGGCTCCAAATACTTAAATACCATATAAAGTAACATCTATACACAGATTTTCATGAAAATCTGAGGAAGTTGAAAATCTGAGCAAAAAAAATCCTTGGGTTTTTCTTGATTTTTTTGAAAAAATAGATTTTCTTGAAATTTTTTATCATAGATACTTTTGTGTTTGCTGAATACGAATCTGTGATCATAATCTAAAAATTCGTATAATTAGTCGAGTAATTAGCATTTAAATTTTATAATTAGTGCAGGTTGTGATTAAATGGTTGATATTATGAATTACAGTGTTTTGACTACAAATACTTAAATAGCATATAAAATAACATTTATACACAGATTTTCATAAAAATCTGAGGAAGTTGAAAATCTGAGCAAAAAAAAATGCCTTGGATTTTTCTTGACTTTTTCGAAAAGATAGATATTCTTGAAATTTTCAGCATAGATATGTATGCTGAATACGAATCTGTGATCAAAATCTATGTTTTGACTACAAATACTTCAATATATAAAATAACATCTATACACAGATTTTCATTAAAATCTGAGGAAGTTGAAAATCTGAGCAAAAAAACAAATGCAAGCCTTTGATTTTTCTTGATTTTTTTGAAAAAATAGATTTTCTTGAAATTTTCATCATAGATACTGTTATGTATGCTGAATAGGAATCTGTGATCAAAATCTAAAAATTCGTTCATTTTGTCGAGTAATTAGCATTTAAATTTCATCATAATTAGTGCAAGTGCTAATTAAACGGTTAATATTATGAATTACAGTGTTTTGACTACAAATACGTAAATACCATATAAAATAACATCTATACACAGATTTTCATTAAAATCTGAGGAAGTTGAAAATCTGAGGAAAAAAAATGGATTTTTCTTGATTTTTATGAAAAAATAGGTTTTTTGAAATTTTCATCATAGTTTTATGTATGCTGAATACGAATCTGTGATCAGAATCTAAAAAATCGTATAATTAGTCGAGTAATTAGGATTTAGATTTCATAATTAGTGCAGGTGCTAATTAAACGGTTAATATTATGAATTACAGTGGTTTGACTACAAATACTTAAATATCTTATAAAATAACATCTATACACAGATTCTCATTAAAATCTGAGGAAAAAAATGCATTTTCCTTGATTTTTTTGAAAAAATAGATTTTCTTGAAACTTTCAGCATAGAAACTTTTATGTATACTGAATACGAATCTTTTGTCAAAATCTAAAAATTCGTATAATTAGTCGAGTAATTAGCATTTAAATTTTATAATTAGTGCAGGTGCTAATTAAACGGTTAATATTATGAATTACAGTCTTTTTGACTCTATATACTTAAATACCATATAAAATAACATCTATATACAGATTTTCATTAAAATCTGAGGAAGTTGAAAATCTAAGGGAAAAAAGGCAAGGCAAAAATTTTCTTGATTTTTTTTGAAAAAATAGATTCACTTGAAATTTACAGCATGGATATTTTTATGTATGCTGAATACGAATCTTTGGTCAAGATCTAAAAATTCGTATAGTTAGTCGAGTAATTATTTAAATTTTATGATAATTAGTGCAAGTGCTAATGAAACGGTTAGTATTATGAATTACAGTCTTTTGACTCCAAATACTTAAATACCATATAAAATAACATCTATACACAGATTTTCATTAAAATCTGAGGAAATTGAAAATCTGAGCAAAAAAAAAAAAATATATAAGGCTATAGCCTTGGATTTTTCTTGATTTTTTTTTTTTTTTTTAGAAACAATAGATTTTCTTGATATTTTCAGCTAAGATACTTTTATGTATGCTGAATACGAATCTGTGATCAATCTCGAAAAATTCATATAATTAGTCGAATAATTGGCATTTAAATTTTATAATTAGTTCAGGTGCTAATTAAACGGTTATTATGAATTACAGTGTTTTGACTCCAAATACTTAAATACCATATAAAATAACATTTATACACAGAATTTCATTAAAATTTGAAGAAGTTGATAATCTGAGCAAAAAGAAAAAATGTACCAGGGTGTAGCCTTGGATTTTTATTGATTTTTTTTTTTTTTGAAAAAATAGATTTTCTTCGTATTTTCAGCTATGGTACTTTTATGTATGCTGAATACGAATCTGTGATCAAAATCGAAAAATTCGTATAATTAATTGAAGAATGAGCATTTAAATTTCGTAAATCGTGCAGGTGGTAATTAAACGGTTAATATAATGAATTACAGTCTTTTGACTCCAATTACTTAAATACCATATACAATAACATCCATACTCAGATTTTCATTAAAATCTGAGGTACTTGAAAATCTGAGGGAAAAAATGCAAGGCCTTGGATTTTTCTTGATTTTTTTTCAAAAAATAGATTTTCTTGAAATTATCATCATTGATACTTTTATGTATGCTGAATACGAATCTGTGATCAAAATCTAAATATTCGTATAATTAATCGAGTAATTAGCATTTAAATTTCATCTTAATTAGTGCAGGTGCTAATGAAATGGCTAATATTATGAATTACAGTGTTTTGACTACAAATACTTAATTACCATATAAAATAACATCTATCCACAGATTTTCATAAAGATCTGAGGAAGTTGAAAATCTGAGGAAAAAAATGCATGGCTTTTTCTTGATTTTTTTGAAAAAATAGATTTTCTTGAAATTTTCAGCATAGATACTTTTCTGTATGCTGAATACGAATCTGTGATCAAAATCGAAATATTCGTATAATTAGTCTAATAATGGGCATTTGAATTTTATGATAATTAGTGCAGTTGCTAATTAAACGGTTAATATTATGATTACAGTCTTTTGACTCCAAATACTTAAATACCATATAAAATAACAACTATACAAGATTTTCATTGAAATCTGAGGATGTTGAAAATTTGAGCAAAAAAATGCAAGACCTTGGATATAGCCTTGGATTTTTCTTGATTTTTTTGAAAAAATAGATTTTCTTGCAATTTTCAGCATAGATATTTTTATGTATGCTGAATACGAATCTTTGGTCAAAATCTAAAGATTCGTATATGTAGTCGAGTGATTAGTATTTAAATTTTATGATTATTGCAGGTGCTAATTAAACGGTAAATATTATGAATTACAGTCTTTTGACTCCAAATACTTAAATACCATTTAAAGTAACATCTATATACAGATTTTCATGAAAGTCTGAGGAAGTTAAAAATCTGAGCAAAAAAAAAAAAAAAAATGCCTTGGATTTTTCTTGATTTTTTTTTTAAACAATAGCTTTTCTGGATATTTTCAGCTAAGATACTTTTATGTATGCTGAATACGAATCTGTGATCAAAATCGAAAAATTCGTATAATTAGTCGTATAATGGGCATTTAAATTTTATCATAATTAGTGCAGGTGCTAATTAAACGGTTAATATTGTGAATTACAGTCTTTTGATTCCAAATACTTAAATACCATATAAAATTACATTTATACACAGATTTTCATTAAAATCTGAGGAACTTGAAAATCTGAGGAAAAAATAATGCAAGGTTATAGTCTTGGATTTTTCTTGATTTTTTCGAATAATTGATTTGAAATTTTCATCATAGATACTTTTATGTATGAATACGAATGTTTGGTCAAAATCTAAAAATTCGTATAATTAGTCGAGTGATTAGCATTTCAATTTTATCATAATTAGTGCAGGTGCTAATTAAATGGTTAATATTATGAATTAGTGTTTTGACTACAAATACTTAAATACCATATAAAATAACATCTATTCACAGATTTTCATTAAAATCTGAGGAAGTTGAAAATCTGAGCAAAAAAAAAAAAAAAAATGTAATTGGATTTTTCTTGATTTTTTGAAAAAATAGATTGTCTTGAAATTTTCATCATAGATACTTTTATGTATGCTGAATACGAATCTGTGATCAAAATCTAAAAATTCGTATAATTAGTCGACTAATTAGTATTTAAATGTCATAATTAGTGCAGGTGCTAGTTAAACGGTTAATATTATGAATTACAGTGTTTTGACTACAAATACTTAAATACCGTATAAAATAACATCTATACACAGATTTTCATTAAAATCTGAGGAAGTTGAAAATCTGAGCAAAAAAATGCAAGGGTATAGCCTGGGATTTTTCTTCATTTTTTTGAAAAAATAGATTTTCTTGAAATTTTCATCATAGATACTTTTATGTATGCTGAATACAAATCTGTGATGAAAATCTAGAAATTCGTATAATTACTCGAGTAATTAGCATTTAGATTTCATCATAATTATTGGAGGTGCTAATTAAACGGTTAATATTATGAATTACAGTGTTTTGACTACAAATACTTAAATACCATGTAAAATAACATCTATACACAGATTTTCATAAAAATCTGGGGAAGTTGAAAATATGAGCCAAAAAAAAAAAAAAAAAAAAAAGCCAGGCTATAGCCTTGGATTTTTCTTGATTTTTTGAAAAAATAGATTTTCTTGAAATTTTCAGCATAGATACTTTTATGTATGCTGAATACGAATCTCTGATCAAAATCGAGAAAATCGTATAATTCGTCCAATAATGGGCATTTAAATTTTATCAATTAGTTCAGTTGCTAATTAAACGGCTAATATTATGAATTACAGCCTTTTGACTCCAAACACTTAAATACCATATAAGCTAACATCTATACACAGATTTTCAATAAAATCTGATGAGGTTGAAAATCTGAGGAAAAAATGGATTTTTCTTGATTTTTTTGAAATAGATTTTTTTTTAAATTTTCATCATAGATACTTTTATGTATGCTGAATACGAGTCTGTGATCAGAATCTAAAAAACCGTATAATTAGTCGAGTAATTAGCATTTAGATTTCATCATAATTAGTGCAGGTGCTAATTAAACGGTTAATATTATGAATTATAGTGCTTTGACTACAAATACTTAAATACCATATAAAATAACATCTATACACAGATTTTCATTAAAATCTGAGGGAGTTGAAAATCTGAGAAAAAAAATGCAAGCTATAACCTTGTATTTTTCTTGATTTTTTTTGAAAAAATATAGTTTTTTTAAACTTTCAGCAAAGATATTTTTATGTATGATGAATACGAATCTTTTGTCAAAATCGAAAAATTCGTATAAATAGTCGAGTAATTAGCATTTGAATTTTATAATTAGTGCAGGTGCTAATTAAGCGGTTAATATTATGAATTACAGTCTTTTGACTCCATATACTTAAATAACATATAAAATAACACCTATACACAGATTTTCATTAAAATCTGAGGAACTTGAAAATCTGAGGAAAAAGATGCAAGGCTATAGCCTTGGATTTTTATTAATTTTTTCGAAAAAATAGATTTTCTCTAAATTTTCATCTTAGATACTTTTATGTATGAATACGAGTCTGTGTTAAAAATCTAAAAATTCGTATCATTAGTCGAGTAATTAGCATTTCATCACAATTAGTGCAGGTGCTAATTAAATGGTTAATACTATGAATTACAATGTTTTGACTACAAATACTTAAATACCATATAAAATAACATTTATACACAGATTTCATCAAAATCTGAGGAACTTGAAAATCTGAGAAAAAAGAAATACAAGGCTATAGCCTTGGATTTTTCTTGATTTTTTTTGAAAAAATATATTTTCTTGAAATTTTCAGCATAGATATTTTTATGTATGCTCAATACGAATCTTTGGTCAAAATCGAGAAATTCGTATAATTAGTCGAGTAATTAGCATTTAAATTTTATAATTAGTGCAGGTGCTAATTATACGGTTAATATTATGAAGTACTGTTTTTTTTACTCCATATTCTTAAATACCATGTAAAATGAAATATATACACAGATTTTCATTAAAATCTGAGGAACTTGAAAATCTGAGGAAAAAGAATACAGGGCTATAGCCTTGGATTTGCTTGATTTTTTTTTTTTTTTCGAAAAAATAGATTTTCTTGAAATTTTCATCATAGATACTTTTATGTATGAATACGAATCTGTGGTCAAAATCTAAAAATTCGTACAATTAGTCGAGTAATTAGCATTTCAATTTTACCATTATTAGTGCAGGTGCTAATTAAATGGTTAATACGAATTACAGTGTTTTGACTACAAATACTTAAATACCATATAAAATGACATCTATACATAGATTTTCAAAAAAATCTGAGGAAGTTGAAAATCTGAGCAAAAAAAAAAAAAAAAAATGCAAGGCTATAGCCTTGGATTTTTCTTGATTTTTTTTTTTCGAAAGAATAGATTTTCCTGAAATTTTCATCATACATACTTTTATGTATGCTGAATACGAATATTTGGTCAAAATCTAAAAATTGGTTTAGTTAGTCGAGTAATTAGCATTTCAATTTGATCATAATTAGTGCAGGTGCTAATTTAATGGTTAGTATTATGAATTAACGTTTTGACTACAAATACTTAAATACCATATAAAATAACATCTATTCACAGATTTTCATTAAAATCTGAGGAAGTAGAAAATCTGGGGAAAAAAATGCTAGGCTATAGCCTTTGATTTTTCCTGATTTTTTTGAAAGAATAGATTTTCTTGAAATTTTCATGATAGATACTTTTATTTATGCTGAATTCGAATCTGTGATCAAAATTCAAAAAATTCGTATTAGTCGAGTAATTAGCATTTAGATTTCATCATAATTAGTGTAGGTGCTAATTAAACTGTTAATATTATGAATTACAGTGTTTTGACTACAAATACTTAAATACCATATAAAATAACATCTATACACAGATTTTCATTAAAATCTGAGGAAGTTGAAAATCTAAGGGAAAAAAGGCAAGGCAAAAATTTTCTTGATTTTTTTTTTTTGAAAAAATAGATTCTCCTGAAATTTACAGCATGGATATTTTTATGTATGCTGAATACGAATCTTTGGTCAAAATCTAAAAATTCGTATAGTTAGTCGAGTAATTATCATTTAAATTTTATGATAATTAGTGCAAGTGCTAATGAAACGGTTAGTATTATGAATTACAGTCTTTTGACTCCAAATACTTAAATACCATATAAAATAACCTCTATACACAGATTCTCATTAAAATCTGAGGAAATTGAAAATCTGAGCAAAAAAAATATATAAGGCTATAGCCTTGGATTTTTCTTGATTTTTTTTTTTTTTTTAGAAACAATAGATTTTCTTGATATTTTCAGCTAAGATACTTTTATGTATGCTGAATACGAATCTGTGATCAATCTCGAAAAATTCATATAATTAGTCGAATAATTGGCATTTAAATTTTATAATTAGTTCAGGTGCTAATTAAACGGTTATTATGAATTACAGTGTTTTGACTCCAAATACTTATATACCATATAAAATAACATTTATACACAGAATTTCATTAAAATCTGAAGAAGTTGATAATCTGAGCAAAAAGAAAAAATGTACCAGGGTATAGCCTTGGATTTTTCTTGAATTTTTTTTTTTTTGAATAAATAGATTTTCTTGATATTTTCAGCTATGGTACTTTTATGTATGCTGAATACGAATCTGTGATCAAAATTGAAAAAATCGTATAATTAATTGAAGAATGAGCATTTAAATTTTATCATAAATCGTGCAGGTGGTAATTAAACGGTTAATATAATGAATTACAGTCTTTTGAATCCAATTACTTAAATACCATATACAATAACATCCATACTCAGATTTTCATTAAAATCTGAGGTACTTGAAAATCTGAGGGAAAAAAAATGCAAGGCTATAGCCTTGGATTTTTCTTGATTTTTTCGAAAAAATAGATTTTCTTGAAATTTTCATCATAGATACTTTTATGTATGAATACGAATCTGTGGTCAAAATCTAAAAATTTGTATAATTAGTTGAGTAATTAGCATTTAAATTTTATAATTAGTGCAGGTGCTAATTAAATGGTTAATAGTATGAATTAGTGTTTTGACTACAAATACTTAGATACCGTATAAAATAACATCTATTCACAGATTTTCATTAAAATCTGAGGAAGTTGAAAATCTGAGCAAAAAAAATGCAAGCCTTGGATTTTTCTTGATTTTTTGAAAAAATAGATTTTCTTGAAATTATCATCATTGATACTCTTATGTATGCTGAGTACGAATGTGATCAAAATCTAAATATTCGTCTAATTAGTCGAGTAATTAGCATTTAAATTTCATCTTAATTAGTGCAGGTGCTAATGAAACGGCTAATATTATGAATTACAGTGTTTTGACTACAAATACTTAATTACCATATCAAATAACATCTATCCACAGATTTTCATTAAAATCTGAGGAAAAAAAATGCATGGCTTTTTCTTGATTTTTTTGAAAAAATAGATTTTCCTGAAATTTTCAGCATAGATACTTTTCTGTATGCTGAATACGAATCTGTGATCAAAATCGAGATATTCGTGTAATTAGTCTAATAATGGGCATTTGAATTTTATGATAATTAGTGCAGTTGCTAATTAAACGGTTAATATTATGAATTACAGTCTTTTGACTCCAAATACTTAAATACCATATAAAATAACAACTATACAAGATTTTCATTGAAATCTGAGGATGTTGAAAATGTGAGCAAAAAAATGCAAGGCCTTGGATATAGCCTTGGATTTTTCTTGATTTTTTTGAAAAAATAGATTTTCTTGCAATTTTCAGCATAGATATTTTTATGTATGCTGAATACGAATCTTTGTTCAAAATCTAAAGATTCGTGTAAGTAGTCGAGTAATTAGTATTTAAATTTTATGATTATTGCAGGTGCTAATTAAACGGTTAATATTATGAATTACAGTCTTTTGACTCCAAATACTTACTCCAAATACTTAAATACCATATAAAGTAACATCTATATACAGATTTTCATGAAAATCTGAGGAAGTTGAAAATCTGAGCAAAAAGAAAAAAAAAAATGCCAGGTTATAGCCTTGGATTTTTCTTGATTTTTTTTTAGACAATAGATTTTCTGGATATTTTCAGCTAAGATACTTTTATGTATGCTGAATACGAATCTGTGATCAAAATCGAAAAATTCGTATAATTAGTCGAATAATGGGCATTTAAATTTTATAATTAGTGCAGGTACTAATTAAACGGTTAATATTGTGATTTACAGTCTTTTGATTCCAAATACTTAAATACCATATAAAATTACATTTATACACAGATTTTCATTAAAATCTGAGGAACTTGAAAATCTGAGGGAAAAAAATGCAAGGTTATAGCCTTGGATTTTTCTTGATTTTTTCGAAAAATTGATTTTCTTGAAATTTTCATCATAGATACTTTTATGTATGAATACGAATGTTTGGTCAAAATCTAAAAATTCGTATAATTAGTCGAGTAATTAGCATTTCAGTTTTATAATTAGTGCAGGTGCTAATTAAATGGTTAATATTATGAATTAGTGTTTTGACTACAAATACTTAAATACCATATAAAATAACATCTATTCACAGATTTCATTAAAATCTGAGGAAGTTGAAAATCTGAGCAAAAAAAATGCAAGGCTATATATAGCCTTGGATTTTTCTTGATTTTTTGAAAAAATAGATTGTCTTGAAATTTTCATCATAGATACTTTTATGTATGCTGAATACGAATCTGTGATCAAAATCTAAAAATTCGTATAATTAGTCGACTAAGCATTTAAATGTCATAATTAGTGCAGGGGCTAATTAAACTGTTAATATTATGAATTACAGTGTTTTGACTACAAATACTTAAATACCGTATAGAATAACATCTATACACAGATTTTTATTAAGATCTGAGGAAGTTGAAAATCTGAGCAAAAAAAATTCCTTGGATTTTTCTTGATTTTTTTGAAAAAATAGATTTTATTGAAATTTTCATCATAGATACTTTTATGTATGCTGAATACGAATCTGTGATCAAAATCTAAAAATTCGTATAATTAGTCGAGTAATTAGCATTTAAATTCCATCATAATTATTGCAGGTGCTAATTAAACGGTTAATATTATGAATTACAGTGTTTTGACTACAAATACTTAAATACCATATAAAATAACATCTATTCACAGATTTCATTAAAATCTGAGGAAGTTGAAAATCTGAGCAAAAAAAATGCAAGGCTATATATAGCCTTGGATTTTTCTTGATTTTTTGAAAAAATAGATTGTCTTGAAATTTTCATCATAGATACTTTTATGTATGCTGAATACGGATCTGTGATCAAAATATAAAAATTCGTATAATTAGTCGACTAAGCATTTAAATGTCATAATTAGTGCAGGGGCTAATTAAACTGTTAATATTATGAATTACAGTGTTTTGACTACAAATACTTAAATACCGTATAGAATAACATCTATACACAGATTTTTATTAAGATCTGAGGAAGTTGAAAATCTGAGCAAAAAAAATTCCTTGGATTTTTCTTGATTTTTTTGAAAAAATAGATTTTATTGAAATTTTCATCATAGATACTTTTATGTATGCTGAATACGAATCTGTGCTCAAAATCGAAAAATTCGTATAATTAGTCGAGTAATTAGCATTTAAATTCCATCATAATTATTGCAGGTGCTAATTAAACGGTTAATATTATGAATTACAGTGTTTTGACTACAAATACTTAAATACCATATAAAATAACATCTATACACAGATTTTCATTAAAATCTGAGGAAGTTGAAAATCTGAGCAAAAAAAAATGCAAGGCCATCTCCTTGGGTGGTAATTTGCTTTCTACATTTAACATACCAGAGTGAACTTGTAAGGAATGGAGACAATATTTGGTTCTAGTAGTAAAGCACAGGAAGTGCTTAGTAGATTTATCTCTTGAGAAAATGAAGAATATAGATACATAAATTTTCTATCAAGATTGTAGGTACTGACTTTTCATGCCCAGATTTTAAAAAAACTTTAAGAATCATTTATCATCTTGCCTCCTTAGGGTGACTGAAAGTACTTGGATTTACTTGAAACTTAATGTTATATGGCAGAAAAAATTGTCCTAGTCTTCATCATAAGTAAAAATGATATTTCTTTCCTATTACTTTTATGTCTTATGTTTAATCAGTCTGTCTGTCTATATCACAGAAACCTCATTCCCCAGGATCATCCTCTTGGAGGTGGGGACATTGCAGAAGGGTCTCCGGGCTGACCTATCCTGACTCGCTTCCCTAACATGATCCATCATCCTCATATCTTCCTGGGCCCTCTCTTCTGTTCATTCCCTCATTTTTCCTCTTCAGGTTGGAAATTGTCTTCCCCTCTCCTAGTTCTGTACTACCTAACTCCAGCACATTTCCTTTACCAACCTATCATGATGCACCTTTTCACATGACCAAACCCCCTCAAGGAACTTCTTTTAACCTACACTGTGACACCAGACTTCATACCTTTTCCCCACTGACTTCCTACAGGTCTTATACATTTCCTCATTACTTACTCGGAGCCTTTTTGCTAATGCTGCAATCACCCTTAAAACTGTTTGCTTCATTTTATGTCAGTATTTTACATCAGTCGGTTAGGTTTGGCAGTACTCTTTTGCCCCTCAGTCATTTTTTATGCAGTATTACCTTTTACCTTCTTATAGACTTCACAGAGTATCCATTCTCTTTCTTTCCTGGACAGCTGTGTCCATTATTTCTCCCTTCATTTTAAATCTTAGGCTACTGAACCTCTTCCCACCTTCGATCCTGACCCAGAACTTTAGCTGAGTAATTCTTGTATTATATATGGTTTTACAAAATCTTTCACTCCTTTCTTGCCATCATTTACTTTGAAATTTGTTCATCTACATGTCGTGCTAAATGATTTCTCTTCCTTATATAATTTCTCTTTTATCTGTACCTGATTGCATGCACATAAGCTAGTCACCACTGAACAGGTCTTATGTTCACTCTTTTTATGCACCTCAGGCTTCATTCCCTCTTTTCCTATTCTTGCATTCATGTTCCTCACCACCCAACCGAATATATATTGAAAGCCAAGCTGACATCCCACAGCCCAGTCTCATACCCATGCATGTTTTGAAACTTTCAAATGATCTACCATCCAGTTTCATGTGTGCTTTTACGCTCATCCTTGCCACCTCTTCTTTTTCACAGGCTTTATCACTGCATATGGCCAGTCATCTGACCTTTTTCCATGTTCGCAGGAAATCATACATTTTTGCACCTTTTTTTTTGCCTCGTCACCATCAGCTCCTAGTTCTTCGTCATATTTGTTGCAGATTTTCCTCTGGATATTATTTCCTGTATATGGAATACTTCTCCCTTTCTCTTCTTCACCATGTGGTGTATTGCTGCCTCATTCCCATTGTTTGATATCACTCATTCTTTGAATAACTGCTTTGATGATTTGCTGCCACATCTGAGTAAGAAAGGTTGATATTTTTGACATTTTCTCAAAGGTTTATCTGACGTTGTCAGTTTATTAATTAAACACTTTTTAGTGATTGTAAGGAATTTATTCAAACATTTTCAACTTGGAGAAAGAGAGGGTTTTGTATGTAACATTTATGGATCTAGAAAAAGTATGATAGGCCAGACAGAGAGGCCTTGTGGAAGGTGCTATGAATATATGAATATATGGTGTGGGACAAAAGCTTACTAGTGAGGAGTTTTTATCGGAAGATTAAGGCATGTGTAAGATGTCACCATGCCTGTTTAATTTTTTTCCTTGGATGGATGGTAAAAGGTGGTAAATGCGGAGTTCTTGGAGAGAGGGCTGTGTTTACAGTTTGGTGGTGGGGGGGGGGGGGGGGGGGGAAGCTGAGGAAATGGGTCAGTTGCTGTTTGCAGATGACATGGTTCTGTTTACAGATTTGAGAGAGAAGCTGCAGAAGCTGGTGTCCAGAATCTGTGGTCAAAACCTGAAAATTCGTGTAATTAATCTATTAATTAGGATAATATAATTATAATTGATATTAAGTATGTAATTAAGCGATTAATATTACGAAATGCAGTATTTTGATTCGATATTCTTAATCACTATATAGAATAGCACATATTCCCAGAATTTCATTAAAATCTGAAGATTTTGAAAATCTGAGCAAAATATTATCCAAGGCTATAGCCTGGAATTTTTCTTGATTTTTTCAAAAAATAGATTTTCCTGAAAATTTGAGCATAGATATTTTAACGCCTGCTGAATACGAATTTGTGGTCAAAATGTGAAAATTCGTGTAATTAGTCGATTAATCAGGACATTAATATAATTATAATTAATATTAAGTATGTAATTAAGCGATTAATTTTACGAAATGCAGTATTTTGACTCGATATTCTTAATCACTATACAGAATAGCACATATTCCCAGATTTTCATTAAAATCTGAAGAATTTGAAAATCTGAGCAAAATATTATCCTTGGATTTTTTTGATTTTTTGAAAAAATACATTTTCATGAAAATTTCAGCATATATATTTTTACGCCTGCTGAATAAGAATCTGTAGTCAAACCCTTAAAATTCATATATTTAGTCGAGTAATTAGCACATGATATAGTTATAATTAATATCAAGTACGTAATTGATCGATTGATTTTACGAAATGCAGTATTTTGACTCGAAATTCTTAATCAGTAAAAAGAATGGCTCATATTACCAGATTTCCATTGAAATCTGAAGAATTTGAAAATCTGAGCAAAATATTTTCCTAGGCTATAGCCTTGGATTTTTCTTGGTTTCTTTGAAAAAATAGATTTTCCTGAAAATTTCAGCTAGATATTTTAACGCCTGCTGAATAAGAATCTGTCGTCAAGACCTGAAAATTCGTGTAATTAGTCTATTAGGATAATATAATTATAATTAATATTAAGTATGTAATTAAGCGATTAATATTACGAAATGCAGTATTTTGATTCGATATTCTTAATCACTATATAGAATAGCACATATTCCCATGATTTCATTAAAATCTGAAGAATTTGAAAATCTGAGCAAAATATTATCCCAGGCCTGGGATTTTTCTTGATTTTTTTCAAAAAATAGATTTTCCTGAAAATTTGAGCATAGATATTTTAACGCCTGCTGAATACGAATCTGTGGTTAAAATCTGAAAATTCGTGTAATTAGTCGATTAATCAGGACATTAATATAATAATAATTAATATTAAGTATGTAATTAAGCGATTAATTTTACGAAATGCAGTATTTTGACTCGATATTCTTAATCACTATATAGAGTAGCACATATTCCCAGATTTTCATTAAAATCTGAAGAATTTGAAAATCTGAGCAAAATATTATCCAGGTCTATAGCCTTGGATTTTTTTGATTTTTTTTGAAAAAATACATTTTCATGAAAATTTCAGCATATATATTTTTACGCCTGCTGAATAAGAATCTGTAGTCAAACCCTTAAAATTCATATATCTGTTCGAGTAATTAGCATATCAATATAGTTATAATTAATATTACGTATGTAATTAATCAATTAATTTTACGAATTGCAGTATTTTGACTCGATATTCTTAATCACTATATAGAATAGCACATATTCCCAGAATTTCATTAAAATCTGAAGAATTTGAAAATCTGAAAAAATACATTTTCATGAAAATTTCAGCATATATATTTTTACGCCTGCTGAATAAGTATCTGTAGTCAAACCCTTAAAATTCATATATTTAGTCGAGTAATTAGCATATTAATATAGTTATAATTAATATTAAGTATGTAATTAATCGATTGATTTTACGAAATACATTATTTTGACTCGATATTCATAATCGGTAAAAAGAATAGCACATATTCACAGATTTTCATTAAAATCTGAAGAATTTGAAAATCTGAGCAAAATATTATCCAAGGCCTTGGATTTTTCTTGATTTTTTTGAAAAAATAGATTTTCATGAAAATTTCAGCTTATATATTTTTATGCCTGCTGAATAAGAATCTGTAGTCAAACCCTTAAAATTCATATATTTAGTCAAGTAATTAATATTAAGTATGTAATTAATCGATTGATTTTACGAAATGCAGTATGTTGACTCGATATTCTTAATCAGTAAATAGAATAGCACATATTCCCAGATTTTCAATAAAATCTGAAGGATGTGAAAATCTGAGCAAAATATTAGCCTTGGATTTTTCTTGATTTTTTTTGAAAAAAATAGATTTTCATGAAAATTTCAGCATATATATTTTTTCGCCTGCTGAATAAGAATCTGTTGTCAAAACCTTAAAATTCATGTCTTTAGTCGAGAAATTAGCATATCAATATAATTATAATTAATATTAAGTATGTAATTAAGCGATTAATTTTACGAAATGCAGTATTTTGACTCGATATTCTTAATCACTATATACAATAGCACATATTCCCAGATTTTCATTAAAATCTGAAGAATCTGAAAATCTGAGCAAAATATTATCCAAGCCTTGGACTTTTCTTGATTTTTTTGAAAAAATAAATTTTCCTGAATATTTGAGCATAGATATTATAACGCCTACTGAATACGAATCTGTGGTCAAAATCTGAAAATTCGTGTAATTAGTCGATTAATTAGGACATTAATATAATTATAATTAATATTAAGTATGTAATTAAGCGATTAATTTTACGAAATGCAGTATTTTGACCCGATATTCTTAATCACTATATAGAATAGCACATATTCCCAGATTTTCATTAAAATCTGAAGAATCTGCAAATCTGAGCAAAATATTATCCAAGCCTTGGATTTTTCTTGATTTTTTTGAAAAAATACATTTCCATGAAAATTTCAGCATATATATTTTTACGCCTGCTGAATAAGAATCTGTAGTCAAACCCTTAAAATTCGTATATTTAGTCGAGTAATTAACATATTAATATCGTTATAATTAATATTTAGTATGTAATTAATCGATTAATTTTACGAAATGCAGTGTTTTGACTCGATATTCTTAATCAGTGTATAGAACAGCACATATTCCCAGATTTTCATTAAAATCTGAAGAATTTGAAAATCTGAGCAAAATATTATCCAAGGCTTGGATTTTTCTTCATTTTTTGAAAAAATAAATTTTCCTGAAAATTTGAGCATAGATATTTTAACGCCTGCTGAATACGAATCTGTGGTCATAATCTGAAAATTCGTGTAATTAGTCGATTAAGTAGCATAATATAATTATAATTAATATTAAGTATGTAATTAAGCGATTAATATTACGAAATGCAGTATTTTGACTGGATATTCTTAATCACTATATAGAATAGCACATATTCCCAGATTTTCATTAAAATTTTATTTTTTTGAAAAAATAGATTTTCATGAAAATTTCAGCATATATATTTTTACGCCTACTGAATAAGAATCTGTAGTCAAACCCTTAAAATTCATATATCTAGTCGAGTAATTAGCATATTAATATAGTTATAATTAATATTAAGTATGTAATTAATCGATTAATTTTACGAAATGCAGTATTTTGACTCGATATTCTTAATCACTATATAGAATAGCACATATTCCCAGAATTTCATTAAAATCTGAAGATTTTGAAAATCTGAGCAAAATATTATCCAAGGCCTGGGATTTTTCTTGATTTTTTTGAAAAATACATTTTCATGAAAATTTCAGCTTATATATTTTTATGCCTGCTGAATAAGAATCTGTAGTCAAACCCTCAAAATTCATATATTTAGTCAAGTAATTAGCATATCAATATAGTTATAATTAATATTAAGTATGTAATTAATCGATTAATTTTACGAAATGCAGTATTTTGACTCAATATTCGTAATCAGTAAATAGAATAGCACGTATTCCCAGATTGTCAATAAGATCTGAAGGATGTGAAAATATGAGCAAAATATTAGCCTTCGATTTTTCTTGATTTTATTGAAAAAAATAGATTTTCATGAAAATTTCAGCATATATATTTTTACGCCTGCTGAATAAGAATCTGTACTCAAAACCTTAAAATCATGTATTTAGTCGAGAATTTAGCATATCAATATAATTATAATTAATATTAAGTATGTAATTAAGCGATTAATTTTACGAAATGCAGTATTTTGACTCGATATTCTTAATCACTATATACATTAGCACATATTCGCAGATTTTCATTAAAATCTGAAGAATTTGAAAATCTGAGCAAAATATTATCCAAGGCTATAGCCTTGGATTTTTCTTGATTTTTTTTGAAAAAATAGATTTTCCTGAAAATTTCAGCATAGATATTTAAACTCCTGCTGAATACGAATCTCTCGTCAAAATCTGAAAATTCGTGTAACTAGTCGATTAATTAGGACTGATATAATTATAATTAATGTTAAGTATGTAATTAAGCGATTAATTTTACGAAATGCAGTATTTTGACTCGATATTCTTAATCAGTATATAGAATAGCACATTTTCCCAGAATTTAATTAAAATCTGAAGAATTTGAAAATCTGAGCAAAATATTATCCTTGGATTTTTCTTGATTTTTTTGAAACAATAAATTTTCCTGAAAATTTGAGCATAGATATTTTAACGCCTACTGAATACGAATCTGTAGTCAAAATCTGAAAATTTGTGTAATTAGTTGATTAATTAGAACATTAACATAATTATAATTAACATTAAGTATGTAATTAAGCGATTAATTTTACGAAATGCAGTATTTTGACTCGATATTCTTAATCACTATATAGAATAGCACATATTCGCAGATTTTTATTAAAATCTGAGGAATTTGAAAATTTGAGCAAAATATTATCCAAGGCTATGGCCTTGGATTTTTCTTGATTTTTTTGAAAAAATAAATTTTCATGAAAATTTCAGCATATATATTTTTACACCTGCTGAATAAGAATCTGTAGTCAAACCCTTAAAATTCATATATTTAGTCGAGTAATTAGCATCTTGATATAGTTATAATTAATATTATATATGTAATTAATCGATTAATTTTACGAAATGCAGTATTTTGACTCGATATTCCTTGATATTTGATAATCTGAGCAAAATATTATCCAAGGCTATACCCTAGGATTTTTCTTGAGTTTTTTGAAAAAATAGATTTTCCTGAAAATTTCAGCATAGATATTTAAACGCCTGCTGAATACGAGTCTGTGGTCAAAATCTGAAAATTCGTGTAATTAGTCGATTAATTAGGAAATTAATATAATTATAATTAATATTATGTATGTAATTAAGATATTAATATTACGAAATTCAGTATTTTGTTTCGATATTCTTAATCACTATATAGAATAGCACATATTCCCAGAATTTCATTAAAATCTGAAGAATTTGAAAATCTGAGCAAAATATTATCCCAGGCTATAGCCTTGGATTTTTCTTGATTTTTTTGAAAAAATAGATTTCTTTGAAATTTCAGCCTAGATATTTTAACGCCTGCTGAATACGAGTCTGTGGTCAAAATCTGAAAATTCGTGTAATTAGTCGATTAATTAGGAAATTAATATAATTATAATTAATATTATGTATGTAATTAAGATATTAATATTACGAAATTCAGTATTTTGTTTCGATATTCTTAATCACTATATAGAATAGCACATATTCCCAGAATTTCATTAAAATCTGAAGAATTTGAAAATCTGAGCAAAATATTATCCCAGGCTATAGCCTTGGATTTTTCTTGATTTTTTTGAAAAAATAAATTTTCCTCAAAATTTGAGCATAGATATTTTAACGCCTGCTGAATACGAATCTGTGGTCAAAATCTGAAAATTCGTGTAATTAGTCGATTAATTAGGATATTAACAATTATGATTAATATTAAGTATGTAATTAAGCGATTAATATTACGAAATGCAGTATTTTGACTCGATATTCTTAATCACTATATAGAATAGCACATATTCCCAGAATTTCATTAAAATCTGAAGGATGTGAAAATCTAAACAAAATATTAGCCTTGGATTTTTCTTGAGTTTTTTCAAAAAATAAATTTTCCTGAAAATTTGAGCATAGGTTTTTTAACTCCTTCTGAATACGAATCTGTGGTCAAAATCTAAAAATTCGTGTAATTAGTCGAGTAATCAGGACATGAATGTTATTATAATTAATATTATGTATGTAATTAAGCGATTAATTTTACGAAATGCAGTATCTTGACTCGATATTCTTAATCACTATATACAATAGCACATATTCCCAGATCTTCATTAAAATCTGAAGAATTTGAAAATATGAGCAAAATATTATCCTGGGATTTTTTTGATTTTTTTGAAAATATACATTTTCATGAAAATTTCAGCATATATAATTTTACGCCTGCTGAATAAGAATCTGTAGTCAAACCATTAAAATTCATATATCTAGTCGAGTAATTAGCATATTAACATAGTTATAATTAATATTAAGTATGTAATTAATCGATTAATTTTACGAAATGCAGTATTTTGACTCGATATTCTTAATCACTATATAGAATAGCACATATTCGCAGAATTTCATTAAAATCTGAACAATTTGAAAATCTTGATTTTTTTGAAAAGATACATTTTCACGAAAATTTCAGCATATATATTTTTACGCCTGCTGAATAAGAATCTGTAGTCAAACCCTTAAAATTCATATAGTTAGTCGAGTAATTAGCATATTGATATAGTTATAATTAATATTAAGTATAATTAATCGATTAATTTTACGAAATGCAGCATTTTGACTCGATATTCATAATCAGGAAAAAGAATAGCACATATTCCCAGATTTTCATTAAAATCTGAAGAATTTGAAAATCTGAGCAAAATATTATCCAAGGCCTTGAATTTTTCTTGATTTTTTTTGAAAAAATTGATTTTCATGAAAATTTCAGCTTATATATTTTTATGCCTGCTGAATAAGAATCTGTAGTCAAACCCTTAAAATTCATATATTTTGTCAAGTAATTAGCATATTAATATAGTCATAATTAATATTAAGTATGTAATTAATCGATTAATTTTACGAAATGCAGTATTTTGACTCGATATTCTTAATCATTAAATAGAATAGCACATATTCCCAGATTTTCATTAAAATCTGAAGAATTTGAAAATCTGAACAAAATTAGCCTTGGATTTTTCTTGATTTTTTTGAAAAAAATAAATTTTCATGAAAATTTCAGCATTTATATTTGTTCGCCTGCTGAATAAGAATTTGTAGTGAAAACCTTAAGATTCATGTCTTTAGTCGAGAAATTAGCATATCAATATAATTATAATTAATATTAAGTATGTAATTAAGCGATTAATTTTACGAAATGCAGTATTTTGACTCGATATTCTTAATCACTATATACAATAGCACATATTCCTAGATTTTCATTAAAATCTTAAGAATTTGAAAATCTGAGCAAAATATTATCCAAGGCTTAGCCTTGGCTTTTTCTTGATTTTTTTGAAAAAATAAATTTTCCTGAAAGTTTGAGCATAGATATTTTAACGCCTACTGAATACGAATCTGTGCTCAAAATCTGAAAATTCGTGTAATTAGTCGATTAATTAGGACATTAATATAATTATAATTAATATTAAATATGTAATTAAGCGATTAATTTTACGAAATGCAGTATTTTGACACGATATTCTTAATCACTATATAGAATAGCACATATTCCCAGAATTTCATTAAAATCTGAAGAATTTGAAAATCTGAGCAAAATATTATCCAAGGCTATATCCTTGGATTTTTTTGATTTTTTTGAAAAAATAGATTTTCCTGAAAATTTCAGCATATATATTTTTACACCTGCTTAATAAGAATCTGTAGTCAGACCTTTAAAATTCGTATATTTAATCGAGTAATTAGCATATTAATATAGTTATAATTAATATTAAGTATGTAATTAATCGATTAATTTTACGAAATGCAGTATTTTGACTCGATATTCATAATCAGTTAAAAGAATAGCACATATTCCCAGATTTTCATTAAAATCTGAAGAATTTGAAAATCTGAGCAAAATATTATCCAAGGCTATAGCCTTGGATTTTTCTTGATTTTTTTGAAAAAATAGATTTTCCTGAAAATATGAGCATAGATATTTTAACGCCTGCTGAATACGAATCTGTGGTCAAAATCTGAAAGTTCGTGTAATTAGTCGATTAATTAGGACATTAACATAATTATAATTAATATTAAGTATGTAATTAAGGAGGTAAATAGGGTGCGTAAGACAAGGGAGCAAATGGGAACTTCAGTGAAGGGCGTAAATGGGGAGGTGATAACAAGTAGTGGTGATGTGAGAAGGAGATGGAATGAGTATTTTGAAGGTTTGTTGAATGTGTCTGATGACAGAGTGGCAGATATAGGGTGTTTTGGTCGAGGTGGTGTGCAAAGTGAGAGGGTTAGGGAAAATGATTTGGTAAACAGAGAAGAGGTAGTAAAAGCTTTGCGGAAGATGAAAGCCGGCAAGGCAGCAGGTTTGGATGGTATTGCAGTGGAATTTATTAAAAAAGGGGGTGACTGTATTGTTGACTGGTTGGTAAGGTTATTTAATGTATGTATGACTCATGGTGAGGTGCCTGAGGATTGGCGGAATGCGTGCATAGTGCCATTGTACAAAGGCAAAGGGGATAAGAGTGAGTGCTCAAATTACAGAGGTATAAGTTTGTTGAGTATTCCTGGTAAATTATATGGGAGGGTATTGATTGAGAGGGTGAAGGCATGTACAGAGCATCAGATTGGGGAAGAGCAGTGCGGTTTCAGAAGTGGTAGAGGATGTGTGGATCAGGTGTTTGCTTTGAAGAATGTATGTGAGAAATACTTAGAAAAGCAAATGGATTTGTATGTAGCATTTATGGATCTGGAGAAGGCATATGATAGAGTTGATAGAGATGCTCTGTGGAAGGTATTAAGAATATATGGTGTGGGAGGCAAGTTGTTAGAAGCAGTGAAAAGTTTTTATCGAGGATGTAAGGCATGTGTACGTGTAGGAAGAGAGGAAAGTGATTGGTTCTCAGTGAATGTAGGTTTGCGGCAGGGATGTGTGATGTCTCCATGGTTGTTTAATTTGTTTATGGATGGGGTTGTTAGGGAGGTAAATGCAAGAGTCCTGGAAAGAGGGGCAAGTATGAAGTCTGTTGGGGATGAGAGAGCTTGGGAAGTGAGTCAGTTGTTGTTCGCTGATGATACAGCGCTGGTGGCTGATTCATGTGAGAAACTGCAGAAGCTGGTGACTGAGTTTGGTAAAGTGTGTGGAAGAAGAAAGTTAAGAGTAAATGTGAATAAGAGCAAGGTTATTAGGTACAGTAGGGTTGAGGGTCAAGTCAATTGGGAGGTGAGTTTGAATGGAGAAAAACTGGAGGAAGTGAAGTGTTTTAGATATCTGGGAGTGGATCTGTCAGCGGATGGAACCATGGAAGCGGAAGTGGATCATAGGGTGGGGGAGGGGGCGAAAATCTTGGGAGCCTTGAAAAATGTGTGGAAGTCGAGAACATTATCTCGGAAAGCAAAAATGGGTATGTTTGAAGGAATAGTGGTTCCAACAATGTTGTATGGTTGCGAGGCGTGGGCTATGGATAGAGTTGTGCGCAGGAGGATGGATGTGCTGGAAATGAGATGTTTGAGGACAATGTGTGATGTGAGGTGGTTTGATCGAGTAAGTAACGTAAGGGTAAGAGAGATGTGTGGAAATAAAAAGAGCGTGGTTGAGAGAGCAGAAGAGGGTGTTTTGAAATGGTTTGGGCACATGGAGAGAATGAGTGAGGAAAGATTGACTAAGAGGATATATGTGTCGGAGGTGGAGGGAACGAGGAGAAGTGGGAGACCAAATTGGAGGTGGAAAGATGGAGTGAAAAAGATTTTGTGTGATCGGGGCCTGAACATGCAGGAGGGTGAAAGGAGGGCAAGGAATAGAGTGAATTGGAGCGATGTGGTATACCGGGGTTGACGTGCTGTCAGTGGATTGAATCAAGGCATGTGAAGCGTCTGGGGTAAACCATGGAAAGCTGTGTAGGTATGTATATTTGCGTGTGTGGACGTGTGTATGTACGTGTGTATGGGGGTTGGGCCATTTCTTTTGTCTGTTTCCTTGCGCTACCTCGCAAACGCGGGAGACAGCGACAAAGTATAAAAAAAAAAAAAAAAAAAAAAATGTAATTAAGCGATTAATTTTACGAAATGCAGTATTTTGACTCGATATTCTTAATCACTATATAGAATAGCACATATTCGCAGATTTTCATTAAAATCTGAAGAATTTGAAAATCTGAGCAAAATATTATTCAAGACTTGGATTTTTCTTGATTTTTTTGAAAAAATAGATTTTTATGAAAATTATAGCATATATATTTTTACACCTGTTGAATAAGAATCTGTAGTCAAACCCTTAGAATTCATATATTTAGTCGAGTAATTAGTATATTAATATAGTTATAATTAATATTAAGTATGTAATTAATCGATTAATTTTACGAAATGCAGTATTTTGACTCGATATTCTTAATCAGTAAAAAGAATAGCACATATTCCCAGATTTTCATTAAAATCTGAAGAATTTGAAAATCTGAGCAAAATATTATCCAAGGCCTTGGATTTTTCTTGATTTTTTTGAAAAAAATAGATTTTCTTGAAAATTTCAGCATAGATATTTAAACGCCTGCTGAATACGAATCTGTGGTCAAAATCTGAAAATTCGTGTAGTTAGTCGATTAATTAGGACATTAACATAATTATAATTAATATTAAGTATGTAACTAAGCGATTAATTTTACGAAATGCAGTATTTTGACTCGATATTCTTAATCACTATATAGAATAGCACATATTCGCAGATTTTCATTAAAATCTGAAGAATTTGAAAATCTGAGCAAAATATTATCCAAAGATTTTTCTTGATTTTTTTGAAAAAATAGATTTTCATGAAAATTTCAGCATATATATTTTTACACCTGCTGAATAAGAATCTGTAGTCAAACCCTTAAAATTCATATATTTAGTCGAGTAATTAGCATATTAATATTTTTTTTTTATACTTTGTCGCTGTCTCCCGCGTTTGCGAGGTAGCGCAAGGAAACAGACGAAAGAAATGGCCCAACCCACCCCTATACACATGTATATACATACATCCACGCACGCAAATATACATACCTACACAGCTTTCCATGTTTTACCCCAGACGCTTCACATGCCCTGATTCAATCCACTGATTCAACCCCGGTATACCACATCGCTCCAATTCACTCTATTCCTTGCCCTCCTTTCACCCTCCTGCATGTTCAGGCCCCAATCACACAAAATCTTTTTCACTCCATCTTTCCACCTCCAATTTGGTCTCCCTCTTCTCCTTGCTCCCTCCACCTCCGACACATATATCCTCTTGGTCAATCTTTCCTCACTCATCCTCTCCATGTGCCCAAACCACTTCAAAACACCCTCTTCTGCTCTCTCAACCACGCTCTTTTTATTTCCACACATCTCTCTTACCCTTACGTTACTTACTCGATCAAACCACCTCACACCACACATTGTCCTCAAACATCTCATTTCCAGCACATCCATCCTCCTGCGCACAACTCTATCCATAGCCCACGCCTCGCAACCATACAACATTGTTGGAACCACTATTCCTTCAAACATACCCATTTTTGCTTTCCGAGATAATGTTCTCGACTTCCACACATTCTTCAAGGCCCCCAGAATTTTCGCCCCCTTCCCCATCCTATGATCCACTTCCGCTTCCATGGTTCCATCCGCTGCCAGATCCACTCCCAGATATCTAAAACACTTCACTTCCTCCAGTTTTTCTCCATTCAAACTCACCTCCCAATTGACTTGACCCTCAACCCTACTGTACCTAATAACCTTGCTCTTATTCACATTTACTCTTAACTATATTATATATAGTTATAACTATATTATATATAGTTATAACTATATTATATATAGTTATAACTATATTAATATAGTTATAATTAATATTAAGTATGTAATTAATCGATTAATTTTACGAAATACAGTATTTTGACTCGATATTCTTAATCAGTAAAAAGAATAGCACATATTCCCAGATTTTCATTAAAATCTGAAGAATTTGAAAATCTGAGCAAAATATTATCCAAGGCCTTGGATTTTTCTTAATTTTTTTGAATAAATAGATTTTCATGAAAATTTCAGCATAGATATTTAAACGCCTGCTGAATACGAATATCTGGTCAAAATCTGAAAATTTGTGTAACTAGTCGATTAATTAGGACAATAATATAATTATAATTAATATTAAGTATGTAATTAATCGATTAATTTTACGAAATGCAGTATTTTGACTCGATATTCTTAATCACTATATAGAATAGCACCTATTCCCAGAATTTCATTAAAATCTGAAGATTTTGAAAATCTGAGCAAAATATTATCCAAGGCTATAGCCTAGGATTTTTCTTGATTTTTTCGAAAAAATAAATTTTCCTGAAAATTTGAGCATAGATATTTTAACGCCTGCTGAATACGAATCTGTGGTCAAAATCTGAAAATTCGTGTAATTAGTCGATTAATCAGGACATTAATATAATTGTAATTAATATTAAGTATGTAATTAAGCGATTAATTTTACGAAATGCAGTATTTTGACTCGATATTCTTAATCACTATATACAATAGCACATATTCCCAGATTTTCACTAAAATCTGAAGAATTTGAGAATTTGAGCAAAATATTATCCAAGGCTATAGCCTTGGATTTTTTTGATTTTTTTGAAAAAATACATTTTCATGAAAATTTCAGCATATATATTTTTACGCCTGCTGAATAAGAATCTGTAGTCAAACCCTTAAAATTCATATATCTAGTCGAGTAATTAGCATAATATAGTTATAATTAATATTAAGTATGTAATTAATCGATTAATTTTACGAAATGCAGTATTTTGACTCGATATTCTTAATCACTATATAGAATAGTACATATTCCCAGATTTTCATGAAAATCTGAAGAATTTGAAAATCTGAGCAAAATATTATCCAAGGCTATAGCCTAGGATTTTTCTTGATTTTTTCGAAATAAATTTTCCTGAAAATTTGAGCATAGATATTTTTTTAAAAAATAAATTTTCATGAAAATTTCAGCATATATATTTTTACGCCTACTGACTAAGAATCTGTAGTCAAACCCTTAAAATTCATATATTTAGTCGAGTAATTAGCATATTAATATAGTCATAATTAATATTAGGTATGTAATTAATCGATTAATTTTACGAAATACAGTATTTTGACTCGATATTCTTAATCAGTAAAAAGAATAGCACATATTCCCAGATTTTCATTAAAATCTGAAGAATTTGAAAATCTGAGCAAAATATTATCCAAGGCCTTGGATTTTTCTTAATTTTTTTGAATAAATAGATTTTCCTGAAAATTTGAGCATAGATATTTTAACGCCTACTGAATACGAATCTGTGGTCAAAATCTGAAAATTCGTGTAATTAGTCGATTAATTAGGAGATTAACATAATTATAATTAATATTAAGTATGTAATTAAGCGATTAATATTACGAAATGCAGTATTTTGACTCGATATTCTTAATCACTATATAGAATAGCACATATTCGCAGATTTTCATTAAAATCTGAAGAATTTGAAAATCTGAGCAAAATATTTTTCTTGATTTTTTTGAAAAAATACATTTTCATGAAAATTTCAGCATATATATTTTTACACCTGCTGAATAAGAATCTGTAGTCAAACCCTTAAAATTCATATATTTAGTCGAGTAATTAGCATATTAATATAGTTATAATTAATATTAAGTATGTAATTAATCGATTAATTTTACGAAATGCAGTATTTTGACTCGATATTCTTAATCAGTTAAAAGAATAGCACATATTCCCAGAATTTCATTAAAATCTGAAGAATTTGAAAATCTGAGCGAAATATTATCCTTGGATTTTTCTTGATTTTTTTGAAAAATAGATTTTCCTGAAAATTTCAGCATAGATACTTAAACGCCTGCTGAATACGAATCTCTGGTCAAAATCTGAAAATTCGTGTAACTAGTCGATTAATTAGGACAATAATATAATTATAATTAATATTAAGTATGTAATTAAGCGATTAATTTTACGAAATGCAGTATTTTGACTCGATATTCTTAATCAGTATATAGAATAGCACATATTCCCAGATTTTCATTAAAATCTGAAGAATTTGAAAATCTGAGCAAAATATTATCCAAGGCTATAGCCTTGGATTTTTCTTGATTTTTTTGAAAAAATAAATTTTCCTGAAAATTTGAGGATAGATATTTTAACGCCTGCTGAATACGAATCTGTGGTCAAAATCTGAAAATTCATGTAATTAGTCGATTAATTAGGATATTGATATAATTATAATTGATATTAAGTATGTAATTAAGCGATTGATTTTACGAAATGCAGTATTTTGACTCGATATTCTTAATCACTATATAGAATAGCACATATTCCCAGATTTTCATTAAAATCTGAAGAATTTGAAAATCTGAGCAAAATATCCGTGGATTTTTTTTATTTTTTTTTAAAAATACATTTTCATGAAAATTTCAGCATATATATATTTTTACGCCTACTGAATAAGAATCTGTAGTCAAACCCTTAAAATTCATATATCTAGTCGAGTAATTAGCATATTAATATAGTTATAATTAATATTAAGTATGTAATTAATCGATTAATTTAACGAAATGAAGTATTTTGACTCGATATTCTTAATCACTATATAGAATAGCACATATTCCCAGAATTTCATTAAAATCTGAAGATTTTGAAAATCTGAGCAAAATATTATCCAAGGCCTTGGATTTTTCTTGATTTTTTCAAAAAATAAATTTTCCTGAAAATTTGAGCATAGATATTTTAACGCCTGCTGAATACGAATCTGTGGTCAAAATCTGAAAATTCGTGTAATTAGTCGATTAATCAGGACATTAATATAATTATAATTAATATTAAATATGTAATTAAGCGATTAATTTTACGAAATGCAGTATTTTGACTCGATATTCTTAATCACTATATACAATAGCACAAATTCGCAGATTTTCATTAAAATCTGAAGAATTTGAAAATCTGAGCAAAATATTATCCAATCCTTGGATTGGATTGAATCCTTGGATTTTTTTGATTTTTTTGAAAAAATACATTTTCATGAAAATTTCAGCATATATATTTTTACGCCTGCTGAATAAGAATCTGTAGTCAAACCCTTAAAATTCATATATCTAGTCGAGTAATTAGCATATTAATATAGTTATAATTAATATTAAGTATGTAATCAATCGATTAATTTTACGAAATGCAGTATTTTGACTCGATATTCTTAATCACTATATAGAATAGCACATATTCCCAGATTTTCATTAAAATCTGAAGAATTTGAAAATCTGAGCAAAATATCCAAGGCTATAGCCTTGGATTTTTTTTATTTTTTTTGAAAAATAAATTTTCATGAAAATTTCAGCATATATATTTTTACACCTACTGAATAAGAATCTGTAGTCAAACCCTTAAAATTCATATATTTAGTCGAGTAATTATCATAATATAGTTATAATTAATATTAGGTATGTAATTAATCGATTGATTTTACGAAATGCAGTATTTTGACTCGATATTCATAATCAGTAAAAAGAATAGCACATCCAGAGTGTGTGAACTGAAAGTAGTTTAGAGTTTATGTAAATAAGAATAAGGTTTAGTAGGGGAGTAGATGGTTTGAGAGTGATTTGGAATGGGAGAACTTGAAAGAAGTGAAATGCTGTAGGTACACAGGAATGGACAAGGCTGCAGATAGAACTAGAACTATGGGAACTGAAAGTGAATCACTTGATGAGAGAGAGGAGCAGAAGTCCTGGGTGCACTAAGGAATGTGTGGAAGGAGAGATCCCATTCTGTGTGGGCAAAGATAGGTAAGTTTGAAGGTATAGTCCTTATATGTTGTAGTTTAGGTCTTAGGCTCTGAAATGGAATGCCTGGGAACAGTGGGTGGTGTGAGATGGGTTGATTGTGTAAGGAATGACAGTGTAAGAGTTGTGCGTTTTAGTAGGTATAGTGTGATTGAGAGGCTAACCAGGGTCTTCTGAAATGGTTTAGACATATGGAGAGGATGGTCAGAGGGAGAAAAACTAAGACTGAGTGTCAGAAGAGGAGGGAGCAAAGGGATGGGGGAGACCAAGAAGAAGATAGAAAGATTGAGTTAGCTTTGAGGTATTAGGACCTAAACATTTTGGAGTGTGTGTGGTGTGCATGGCATAAAGTCAGTCGGAGCAGTGAGATATACCAGGGATAATGTGCTCTCTCTGGGAATGAATCATGGCACATGAAATGTTCTCGAGAAATCTTGGAATTGTGTGTGGGACTTGGTGTAGATGAAGGCTTTGGTTTCAGTGCATTTTACATGACAGCAAGAGTGGACATGAACAAATGAGACTGTTCTTCATTTATTCGTGGCACTAGTTCATGAATGAAGGAAAAAATTAATAAGTATAAAAAGAAATTGTTTCAAAATACTCATTTAGCACAGTCAGTGAAAACGGTGGGTGCATTAGAAAAGGAATTAGATTAGAACTGATATTACTGATGAGGGAGGATATCTGTTTAATGACACTTTTTCCCCATTCTTGTATTACTGGTCAGAGTCACCAAATTTTGTGAATTGTGATAGCAATATTTTCTTTAGATCATGAGGACTGACATGGATTCAAGGAACACTCTATATATTACACCCTCTCTACATACCAATTAGAAATCCTTTGCCATGAAGTTCACTTGTATCTTTGCTTCTATGTGAACAGAATCCTGAAACACTGCTAGACTCCTCATTCCATTTTGAGGAGGTTCCTCAACACCCATCCTTTGTTCCCTTCTGTTAAAATGATATTCTGTCCATTGAAGGAGCTTCCCCCCCATTCCTGGTTGGTAATCCAGCTTCTTAATTAGCCCCTCATATGATAGAGTGTCAGGTGCGCTCTGGCAGTCCAGATGCAGATAATTCACCCAGACTTCCCTTTTGTATTTATGACCAGAGTTCACTCTCTCCTCTGTTGAAAATAATTTATTTGTTTTCTTATCATCTTTTCCAGACCTTTACAGACCATAATCATCAGGAAGACTGGCCTGTAGTTTAGAGTCTCTTCCCAGACTCATTTCTCATTGATATGATATTTGCCTTTTTCCACTCCTTTGACACTGCTTTCCTGTAGCCAGGTCTTGAACAGTATTTTAGGAGGTTTGTCAAGTGTATCAGAACACATCTTCAGTACATATAGTGAAACCTCATCAGACCCGTAAGCCTTAAAATCTTTTTGTATTTTGTTCTTGTCTTTTCTAGATATCTCAGCACATTCTAAAACCTCTTATTCATCCCATTTCACAAATGTTGGAGGTATAGTGTCTTCCACCGTAAAAACACTTTTGAACTTACATATCCTTACTTCAGTCTCTATAATTCTTCTCTCTGAATGTCTTAACCTGATTAGCTGGCCGTTAGATTTTAAATTTTTTGAAAAGATATTTTTGGAAAAGGCTTGGATTTTCTCCTGCCTTGTTCACAATGTTCTTTTCAGAGTTTCTTTGTTCCTCCATTTTATCTTGCTATACTGATTGGTTCCTTGCTTTATCATACTTTGTGAATGCTGGGTGGCTAGAGTGTTGCCTGTATCTTCACCACTGCAATTCTTGAAGCTCCTATGCTTTTTTACATCTTTTATAAAACAATTCTTCTCTGTATTTAAGACTAGAGGTACCCATGTTCCTATTCATTCCTTATAAATTTCACATAACATTTCACCATAGTGCTGTGGTTCCTAGCTGCTGAAGTCAATTTTCCAATCAAAGTTAACATCAAAATTGTTGAGGTTTGTTGAAGTTTCCAAGGTCCCTTTTTTTTTAATTTTTTTTAGTATAATGACCAACATGGTGCAGACAAGTATATGATATGCCCAAATCAAGGCCACCTCAGGTGAAAGAGAGAAGTTGAAGAGAAAGAAATTAGAAATTAATCAGGGCTCTGCAAGTGCTTAGAGACCTGATTTTAATAGAAAGAAAAGCATATGAAGAAGGAAAGACAAAAGAAGGAAGAGAATTCCACAGCTTAGCTGTTTGAAGAAAGGAAGTATTCTAACAGCCAATTCTTTAGTGGTTAGTCTCCATGCAGAAGTTGTGGGAAGCAGCAGCCAAACATGTGCCATAGATCTGAACCTTGGGGATGAGGCCATGTGCAGACATTGTAATAGAACAGTGGCCAAAATGATACCTACAAAATAGAAAGAGAGAGAGAGAGAGAGCAGCAAAATCATAGCATACGAGAAGGGAAGGTTGAAGAGGGGTGATTCCAGAATTGATGCAATGGAAGGCTTCGATTTCACACTAGGTAACAGAAAGGTGGAGGATGAACCTCCCCTAGGTATGTGAGCAGTATTCTATATTTAGGCAAATGAAATGCTTGTAGATTTAGAATAGCTACTTGCAAGAAAAATAATCATGACACCTATACAACACTCTCAGCTTTTGGGAAGCTAACTTTGCGAAGTTGATTCCTCTTAGGTCTTGTCTCATCAGTGCTCTTTCAACATCCTCCTTTAACACATATTTAGACTCAATCATTAGGTGATTCTAGTATCATGTATGTATTCTTAATATTTATGCTTAGTATATGTGGTGATAAGATATATACACTTTAAAATCTTGGTCTCCATGACTCCGTATCACCATGAGAATCCAAGTTCCCTCACTCTGTTTCTTTATAATTGAAATCCCCTTTATCAGCACTTTGACATCTCTGAGAAGTGTGTTTTACTGCTTCATGTACTATCCTGATCATTCCTTTATCATTAGTGCTGTGTATTTGTACTGGATCATGACAGTTTTATGCACTTCTTTCTTGTTGTTGCTGTTCTCATAGTATATTGTCTGAATGGGCCATCTTCCTTTATTTCCTGAAATATATGGCTATGTTTTTTAAGAGAGCCAGTCCTCCCCCTCCTTTGCCTTCTCTCTCCCTCCTTCCTGTCATGTGTACCTCAGGGAAAACAGGTGAGATCTTATCTCTTTAGTAGACTTTGTTTCCACGACTCCAACAGTATCAGGTGCACTTTGACATAATAGTCGTAGAATTCCAGCTCTTTACCATTAACTACTAATCCATTAACATTTGAATACATTACTTTCAGTCTGACATTACCATCTTATAATACTCCTGACCTATTTGCACTGTTGATGGGGCTGCTCTGTTCTCTTGCCTCATTTGGCATCTCCAGTTTTTTGCCTTTTGACTGTATTACTTGCTTTTCTCCCTCTCTTCCTTTGGTCTTTCACATTTTATGCATACCCCACTAAATTCCACCTTTTCTTTTAAGTTTCTTAGCTTGCCTAAGTATGTTCTGCCTGGATGACTGCAAGGCATACATATCCATAACTGGTCATCTTTTTATGTCTTGCTTATAACCATCAAATTTTCTCCTTTCTTTAATCACTTGAATTGGATTTGATGAAGAGTGTATTTGTGTCTTGAATAGGGAGAACACACGAGATGGGGGGACAGAAGATGAGATGGGAGGGTGGTGTGAGTGATGCTCTGAGTAATCAGTGCCTGAACATGCATGATGATGTGAGATGTGCAGGGTTAGTGTGAATTAGAGCAGTGTGGTATATAGGGGGCAGTGTTGTCAGTGGTCTGAACCAGGACATATATAGCAATCAGGGAAAACCACTGAAAGGTTTTGTCAGGCATGGCTGTGGACAGAGCACTATGGATTTGATGCATTATACATGAGAGCTAGAGAGTGAACATGAGTAATTATTATTATTATTATTATCATTATTTATTTATGTATTTATTTATTTATTTATTTATTTATTTATTATACTTTGTCTCTGCCTCCCGTGTTAGCGAGGTAGCGCAAGGAAACAGACTAAAGAATGGCCCAACCCACCCACATACACATGTATATACATACACGTCCACACACGCACATATACATACCTATACATCTCAACGTATACATATATATACACACACAGACATATACATATATCCGCATGTACATAATTCATACTGTCTGCCCTTATTCATTCTCGTTGCCATCCTGCCACACATGAAATGACAACCCCCTCCCCCCAAATGTGTGCTAGGTAGCGCTAGGAAAAGACAACAAAGGCCACATTCGTTCACACTCAGTCTCTAGCTGTCATGTATAATGCACCGAAACCATAGCTTCCTTTCTGCATCCAGGCCCCACAAAACTTTCCATGGTTTACCTCAGACGCTTCACATGCCTTGCTCCAATCCATTGACAGCATGTCTACCCCAGTATACCACATAGTCCCAATTCACTCTATTCCTTGCACGCCTTTCACCCTCGTGCATGTTCAGGTCCCGATTACTCAGAGTCTTTTTCACTGCATCTTTCTACCTCCAATTTGGTCTCCCACTTTTCGTTCCCTCCACCTCTGACACATATATCCTCTTTGTCAATCTTTCGTCACATATTCTCTCCATGTGACCAAACCATTTCAAAACACCCTCTTCTGCTCTCTCAACCACACTCTTTTTATTACCACACAACTCTCTTACCCTTTTGTTACTTACTCAATCACACCACATATTGTCCTCAAACATCTCATTTCCAGTACATCCACCCTCTCCCGCACAACTCTATCTATAGCCCACGCCTCGCAACCATATAACATTGTTGGAACCACTATTCTTTCAAACATACCCATTTTTGCTTTCCAAGATAACGTTCTCGACTTCCATACATTTTTCAACGCTCCCAGAACTTTCGCCCCCTCCTCCACCCTATGATTCACTTCCACGTCCATGGTTCCATCCACTGCCAAATCCACTCCCAGATATCTAAAACATTTCACTCACTTCCTCCAGTTTTTCTCTATTCAAACTTACCTCCCAATTAATTTGTCCCTCAACCCTACTGTACCTAATAACCTTGCTCTTGTTCACATTTATTCTCAGCTTTCTTCTTTCACACACTTTACCAAACTCAGTCACCAGCTTCTGCAGTTTCTCACCCGAATCAGCCACCAGCGCTGTATCATCAGTGAACAACAAATGTCTCATTTCCCAAGCTCTCTCATCCACAACAGACTGCATACTTGCCCCTCTTTCCAAAACTCTTGCTTTCACCTCCCTAACAACCCCATACATAAACAAATTAAACAACCATGGAGACATCATGCACCCCTGCCACAAACCAACATTCACTGAGAACCAATCACTTTCCTTTCTTCCTACTGGTACACATGCCTTACATTCTCGATAAAAACTTTTCACTGCTTCTAACAACTTGCCTCCCACTCATATATTCTTAATACCTTCCACAGAGCATCTCTATCAACTCTATCATATGCCTTCTCCAAATCCATAAATGCTACATACAAATCCATTTGCTTTTCTAAGTATTTATCACATACATTCTTCAAAGCAAAGACCTGATCCACACATCCTCTACCACTTCTGAAACCACACTGCTCTTCCCCAATCTGATGCTCTGTACATGCCTTCACCCTCTAAATCAATACCCTCCCATATAATTTCCCAGGAATACTCAACAAACTTATACCTCTGTAATTTGAGCCCTCATTTTTATCTTCTTTGCCTTTGTACAATGGCACTATGCAAGCATTCCACCATTCCTCAGGCACCTCACCATGAGTCATAATTACATTAAATAACATTACCAACCAGTCAACAATACAGTCATCCCTATCCCTTGGGATAGGGGAGAAAGAATACTTCCCATGCATTCCTCACGTGTCGTAGAAGGCGACTAAAGGGGACAGGAGTGGGGGGCTAGAAACTCTGCCCTCCTTGTATTTTAACGTTCTAAAAGGGGAAAAAGTTTATTATTATTATTATTATTGTTATTATTATTATTATTATTATTATTATTATTATTATTATTATTATTATTATTATAATTATTGTTATTGTGAATAATAATAACAGTAATAATGATCATAATGATAATTATGATAATGATTGCTGTTATTGTTATTATTATTATTATTATTATTATTATGTGAGAAACTGCAGAAGCTGATGACTGAGTTTGGTAAAGTGTGTGGAAGAAGAAAGTTAAGAGTAAATGTGAATAAGAGCAAGGTTATTAGGTACAGTAGGGTTGAGGGTCAAGTCAATTGGGAGGTGAGTTTGAATGGAGAAAAACTGGAGGAAGTGAAGTGTTTTAGATATCTGGGAGTGGATCTGGCAGCGGATGGAACCATGGAAGCGGAAGTGGATCATAGGGTGGGGGAGGGGGCGAAAATTCTGGGGGCCTTGAAGAATGTGTGGAAGTCGAGAACATTATCTCGGAAAGCAAAAATGGGTATGTTTGAAGGAATAGTTGTTCCAACAATGCTGTATGGTTGCGAGGCGTGGGCTATGGATAGAGTTGTGCGCAGGAGGATGGATGTGCTGGAAATGAGATGTTTGAGGACAATGTGTGGTGTGAGGTGGTTTGATCGAGTGAGTAACGTAAGGGTAAGAGAGATGTGTGGAAATAAAAAGAGCGTGGTTGAGAGAGCAGAAGAGGGTGTTTTGAAGTGGTTTGGGCACATGGAGAGGATGAATGAGGAAAGATTGACCAAGAGGATATATGTGTCGGAGGTGGAGGGAGCAAGGAGAAGAGGGAGACCAAATTGGAGGTGGAAAGATGGAGTGAAAAAGATTTTGTGTGATCGGGGCCTGAACATGCAGGAGGGTGAAAGGAGGGCAAGGAATAGAGTGAATTGGAGCGATGTGGTATACCTTGGTTGACGTGCTGTTAGTGGATTGAATCAAGGCATGTGAAGCGTCTGGGGTAAACCATGGAAAGCTGTGTAGGTATGTATATTTGCGTGTGTGGACGTATGTATATACATGTGTATGGGGGGGGGTTGGGCCATTTCTTTCGTCTGTTTCCTTGCGCTACCTCGCAAACGCGGGAGACAGCGACAAAGTATAAAAAAAAAAAAAAAAAAAAAATATTATTATTATCATTATTATTATTATGATTAGGCTTGCTATCCTCAGTATTTGAAAACAATATCTGAGCAGAACATAGGAGCTGTTTTATCTTCATGCCCAAGTCTAGGCTTAGAAGAGTCTCTTCTTCTTCAAAATATTTTTGAGTAGAGCATTTTGATAAAAAAGAAAGGTTGATATACAGGTGCAGTATTTTGTTAAAGTGTTTGCTCAGAATTTTTATAACATAATACTTGTCAGGAATACTATCTTTCTGTAATGCTTTGTGTACCAAATTCTGCTTTCTGTGGAAATGAGATTGGAGCTGGTATTGCATAATAAAGTATGTGTATAGAAGGTGATTCATACTTAGGAAATGGAAAAGAATATGACATCAGCATCATTGAACTGAATGTTTGCATTAGTAGAAATCAGTAAGGTGTAGAAAGCTTGTGTGATTCACATGTATTGGTATGTTTAAAAACTATCTGTCTTTTTGTTCAACAGGTGATGAAAAAGCAGCGTCCAGGACATGCCCGAGGAGACAGCTCAGGTGGAGGAGGTGACAGTGATGCTGGTAGTGTGTCATCCTCTCGTAGAGGCTCAGTTGATATTGGCAGTGCTCGCTGGGGATCACATGCTTCATCTCCTCCAACAACCCCTCGTCAGTCTGTAGACCTGGGAGCAATGACTCGTAGCCTAGTCGAAACTCGCAATCACGAAGTAGTTGCATCAATTAGTCGTGCCAAGTCATATGAGAAAACTGGCGTTTGGGGAAATACTCCACAGCCAACTCTACCAAACCCCAACTATGAAACAATTCCTCAGCTCCCCACTAACTTTTATTCTGGGGGCTCCTCTGATCCTGGATATGAAACAGTGAAGAATTCTGAACCTCCATATGCTAGTGTTGAAAGGCCTGAGGAGAATTATCCTGGATATGAAACAGTAAAACAGACTTCAGACTTGGACTCAGAACCAGGCTATGAGACCCTAAAACACAGAGAATATGAACCAGGGTATGAGACTGTTACTGGTGAAGCCAAATTGGAAAGTTCAGAACCTGGATATGAAACTGTAGCTCATGAAAAAAACCATGATGATGATGAACCTGGTTATGAAACTGTAACACATCATAGGGCAGAAGCAACTGATCCTGGGTATGAAACAGTCAAGGGAAAAACTGTTAGTGAATTTGGGGATCCAGGATATGAAGAATTACAAGGTGCTATCCATCATACACGAACCACTTCTGAACATGACCCAAATTATGAACAGCTAAAGTTTTCAAGTCGCAGATCAAGTGATGGGGATGCAGAACCAGGTTATGAAGTAGTCAAGAAGGTTGAAGCAGAAAGTACATATGAATTTGTATGCGACTATGACACCCAAGAGAACTATCCACCTTATGAGAAGATAAATAAGCCTGGAAAAGAATTCACCAAACAAGAAACTCCAATGTATGCAAGTGTCCGGAAAGGAAGTAAAAGCCCAGAAAAGAAACTGGCCGAGGAAAGGAGTCCAGAAGAGCATATGAATTCTAGAGCCGTTGGTCTCTTAGAAAGTAACTTAGATAACTATCCTCCTCCCTTAAGTGAAGAAGATTCCAAAGAGGCTTCAGCAGTGAAAGACTCAGATGAAGAGAAGTGTTTGAAATTGCAGCTTACAAAATTAGAAAGTCAGCAGTTATTACCGCCTGAAAAGAAATCTTCACCGGTGAAGAGTCCTGATGAGGGATCTCCATCGGCAAAAAGCCCATATGGATATCCTCCTGTAGTGCAGAGTCCTAAAGGATCACCACCCCTGAGAAAGAGTCCAAAAGGATCTCCACCAATGACAAAGAGTCTGAAAGAATCTCCACCACTGATGAGGAGCCCAAAAGGATCCCCTCCACATGCAAAGAGTCCAGATAGAGTATCTCCAACAATGCTGAAGAGTCCAAAAGGATCTCCTCCACTTCCTAAGAGTATGGATAAAGATTATCCACCAGTTACAAAAAGTTCTAAAGGATCACCTCCACTTGTAAAGAGTCCAGATAAAGGATCCGTACCAGTGATAAAGAGTCCAAAAGGATCTCCACCATCAATACAAAGTCCAGACAAAGAAACTCCTCCTATGATGAAGAGTCCGAGTCCAGACTTAGAAAGTCCTAAAGCATCCCCTACATTTACAAAGAGTTCAGACAGAGGATCTCCACCGACTATGAAGAGTCCAAGAGAATTTTCACCGGTGATACCAATTCCAGATATAGAAACTCCACCACTTATGAAAAGTCCAAGTCCAGACCTGGAAATTCCTTGTATGAAGAAGAGCCCTAAAGGATCTCCACCAGTGATGCAAAGTCCAGATGAAGATTCACCACCAATGATGAAGAGTCCCAGCCCAGATCTAGAATCTCCCACTATGAGGAAGAGTCCAAAGGGATCCCCACCAGTGATGCATAGCCCAGAAAAAGAAACCCCACCACTAATGAAGAGTCCAAGTCCAGACATGGAATCTCCACCTTTGAAGAGGAGTGAAAAGGGATCTCCACCAGCTGTGGAGAGTCCAGATAGAGAAACTCCACCAATGATGAAAAGTCCAAGTCCGGATATAGAATTCCCACCTGAATTGAAGAATCCTGATAGAGAATCTTTTGTGTCAGTGAACAGTCAAGACCAAGAGATGAATTTACCAAAAGCAGTTAATTCTTTAGAGCAAGATACTGCACTGTCAGCATCGCCATTAGAGGTGAGCTTTGGAACAAAAACATCTGTTTTCATCCCAAGTCCAGAAGTAGGATTTCATATGGAACAGGAAGAGAGTCATGATAAGCCAGCATATCAAGCAGAGACAGAATGTATAGTTCAGCCACCATCACCACTTCATTTAGAAGAGCTAGTGACAGAACAGTCTGCCTCACCACAGCTTTCACAGCAGCCAGCAGAAAGTTTGTTAAAGGAATCTCACTTAGAGGGAACTGTTGGTGAACCGGCTTCCTCAACACTTAGTATGAATGTTGAAGAATTCACTCCAACTATGTTGGAAGGTGTAGAGCCAGTGCCAGCTCAGCCAAGAGTGTCTACTCCAGAGAGAGAGCCATCCCCTGTGGCGTTCAGTAGTCTTGGCTCAGAAGACCTTCCTGCACCTTTATCATTAGAGGAAACAGAGGACCAACCTCAGGAGACTATAAATCCACTGTTTATGTTAGATAATAACATTCAGCAACAAATTATACCTTCAGCACATGACATGAGCACCACAGAACATGACACTTCAATAGCACTTTGCAGTGAATTACCCCCACCACCACCACCAGTAATGGATGAGGATGATAGTGCATTCACGAATGACTTCCCACCACCCTTACCAGAATCATCACCTCTTATGCCACGAACTAGCACTCTTTGTGAAGATACTCCACCACCACCATTAGTTCCTCCATCAGATGTTGAAGGATTGGATGAATTATTAAACCTTGCGAACATGGGCTCCTCTTCATCGGGGAGCACAGCAGGCCAACCTGGCAGTATACATGGTAGTTCTGAAAAAGATTCAGATTCCCCTCAAGAATCTGATGTTGTTCATATTGAGAGTGCCGTGACAGTAGATGAACTCCCACCACCACCGCCCCTTTCAGAACCTTCAGAACCAGGTACAGAGCGTGATTCTGATGAGGAACTAGACAACTCTGTTTCATCTGGATATGAGTGTGGTTTCACAGCAGGAGGTATTACTGTTACTGTCAATCCTATGGCTGCCATGGAAGAAAAGCCAGACTCCCCTGTTCATATGCCACCACCACCACCACCTCCACCACCAAGTGAAACGACTCAAGCTGCTCCACCTTCACCCATTGTTGCTGCTGCCATAGTTACCAGCAGTGCAGGCAGCCAGAGCAGTAGTAGTGGGTCAGGGAGCCAGGACACAGGAAGTGGTAGTGTAGAGAGCGTAGTGACGGTAGAGTGTGCTCCCACAGGTGGGGGAACCCATGGAAGGCAGCCCTCCACAGATTCATCATCAAGTCCAGAAAGCCATCACCTTGATCCACATGAACAAATCACAGAAGTTTGAAAATTAAGTATGACAGATAAGCAAAGTTACTGATAGGAAAACTATGTTCTTTGTATACTAGATAGAAAGTCAGCCTGAACTGATATAATCAGCACTGTTGCTCAGGTTATCCTCAGCAGAAACAATACACTTCCTACCAAACTATGGGGTAGCTCATTTATCTTGCACCAGCTGTAGCTTATATTCAGTACAGCAGGACTGCACCTAGGCATTTTAGTCATATTTTTCACTGATAGCATTTTGTGGACCATCTCAATTAGGCAACGCTACTGTATGTGAAGTACTTTGGTAGCAGTTGGCTGTGAAATACTGATATTATAGTTCCCTTCTAGGTAGGAAAACACTCCTCAGTAGATTAAGTAATATTTATGATGTCAGTGATAAGGGTAGTTTGACAGTGGCATTGTTTTAACAAAGCCGTGTAATACAGTAATTCCCCTTTATTAGCTATACTTTCCATCATCTGAGTGATAGGCAAACATTTCAGTTGCTGCCAGTTTTTACACAGTGTTGTGTGACTTTCTCAATGAGGCAAGTATGTGTCCAGTGAATGGAAGGCATGGGTTTGTTATTCCATTTTTACAATTTCGCATGGGTGTGTTTGTAACTAGATGAATTGAAATGCTAGAGGAGTTTTTTGTAGGTATGGCTCGTAGTAGCATTAGTATGGATTATCCTGTTGTGTACGTGTTAGCCAGTGAGGGACTGTGGCATCATGTGCAGTGGTCATAACTTTTTGATAGAACTCATTTTCATAAAGTTTGTGCACAAAGAATGGTATGATGAGAAATTTATTATGCAGTTTGTTGCCAAAGTTCCTGTTCTTGTGACAACAGGCAGGTTGAAGCTTTATAAACTTTACCGTGTGTTCAGTACATGTAATGGTAAGTTCTATTTATTGTACTGTAAGGTTGTAGTCAGTAAACAGTTTGCACATGTTTGCTGGATCATCTGTGACTCAAATTTTTCCTCATCCCATTGGAATATATGGCAGTTGCTAATCTTTCCAGTGCAGCATGTCTAGTGATTTTTTTATTGATATACGATAAAAATGGCCATTTCAGATGGTAGGATTCATTGTGTGAACCTTCATACTGATTCCTAGAATACAAGCTCAATTGCATCTTACACTTATTAGAATATCACTCAAAGGTGTTGTTTAACTCTTTTCTTTTACTTTATCATAAGAACTTCATAAAATTGTAGTGTATTTTTTTGATAGTATACACACAATTTTCCTGTCACCAGTTACTTACTGATTTAAAGCACTGATACTGTTTGTGTGCTGTGAATATATAAAGCAATTCATATTGTAGACCTCTCAGCTTTTTAACTTTTCTTTTAGTAATTCAAAACCTATTTTGGATGTGCAGTCTGCCATCAGTGCCGTAATTTTTTTTTATAGCCCTTTTGATGTTGGCCTGAATGTGAACATCATACTCTGTTTCGAATGTAAGCTTTATGAGCTAGGTTTAAATATCATATCCAGTAACATAAAGTAAATTCATGGATTATTTTGTAAAGATGCAAATCAAGGTCTGATTATGATTTCAAGTTTGGTATGCCCAACTAAAGGAATTTCAGAGTGTAGATACGGAATAACTTTTTTAATGTACTAATTATGAATGTGAATGTAATGATCTTGTTACGAATGTGAAAATAATGTTGTGGTATTAAATTTTGAACATATTTGTTGTGAATGCAGTGAAACCTGTTCTATCTTATTTCATTAGCAGTAGATAGAAAACAAAGTATATTAAAGGAGTTTTTGTATGAGACTTACTGAACAAAATTTTTTTTGTATGCACTCATTTCAGTTACAAATCAAGATATTTCTTGAAATATCTTCTGGAAAAGATGCTTCTGCCTGTTATATTTATTTTTTACTATACTTGATAAGGATATTTAAGCATGGGATGGTTATATTTTATATACAGTTAAAATCCTAAAATAATGAGCTATATACGACTTTTTTTTGAGGGGTGGATGGGATTTGATTTTACTGGCAATAACTTTTGTCTTTACAAACTGATAGCAGAACTTATACCTTCAGTAATGGTAAATATATTGGCTATTCTTTTCCTTTAATGATAAATTGCAGTAAGTAAAAAGTCTCTTTTAAGATTTATGTCATCATGCATTTCATAATGGCAACAAAATAAGATTCATACCCCATAATCAGTAGCGAAATAAAGTCGGATCCATATCTCAGTATAGGGGCATTTCATTGTTTGCACACAGCATTTAGGTAGAATAGCTGTGATCATTTACTGCTTATCAAGCCTTTCAAATTAAGTATCCATTTCAGTATGTATTCAGATGTAAGAAAGAGGCCGGTGCATAGGGGAGTACAAGTACATTAGAGCATGTAAAGTGATCACTTGATATTAAATTGTCAGTTTTCTGGCAGTTTCAATTAGGACCTACTTTTGGTCAGAAACATAACCTCCCTTATAACATTGGCTTCAGTAGGTCAGAAACATAACCTCCCTTATAACATTGGCTTCAGTAGCTCACATAAGGATGATTTAGTAGAATGACAGATCTCCAGGAAATAACCCTTTTGTTTAATGGATGCACAGGGTATTTTTTCCTTGCCTCATCCAAATGAAGTGATGCAGTATCAGGAACAGGCGACTAAACCTTCAAGGAAAAATCTTTACTTGGCTTCTTTCTCTGTTCCTTCATTTAGAAAGTGAAACTACAACAGCAACAGTCCTTTGCTGTTGTTCCTTTTATTAATGTCTTTTTGTAGACAGTCTTTTTGCTTTACTATTTGTTTCTTTTGTAAAGAATTTCAGTATTTTGGGGTTTTGCTGTATATATTTTATGGGAATATACTTGTTCACTAACAGTTTTGGAAATTTTCCTATTTATCAAAAAAGATGATTACCATTTACACTGCCAGAGTTTCAAGTACTTTTGCAATAGCATTTATGTAAAATCATACTCTGTGAATTCTAAGATTTATGAGCCATTTGAAATTATTACCATTAGGCTTTAGGTTGGACTGATTTAAAAATGATAGTGACAACGAAAGTTAAGAATCCAAGGTTTCACTGTGTTGAGAGTAGCATTTAGTATGTGTGCCAAAAATTATGTGTTGTGGAATGTAAACAGATTGGTGTTGAACCGTTCTAGGGTATTAATCGTCTTCTTATCACAACATGTACTTTGATTATGTATCCTTAAAATTAAGCTTTTCAAAATTTTTTACGTCCAAATTAGCTGATGAATGAAGTGAGTGGAATGGAGGTTCATATAAATGCAGCAGCAGCAGTGTTTATTTTGTAATTGGTTGGCCATAATGAAGTTTTTAATTATTTTGTGTGACACACAAATTGTTATAGTACCTGAATGTATGATTTCCCTCTTCATGGAGAACAATTACATTATCATTTCTTTATAGGCTGAATTTATATGAAATATTTTCTTTTTCCATCACAGTTTAATGTTGTGATTGTTCTCTATATATATTTTGTGAGCTTTATATATGGTAATATAGTGCAAGCTTAAGTAGTAATGAAGGCTGAGCTGCTTCCATACTATCATCTCCCATTTTGTTATTGTCGACTTTTGTGGATGAGCCAAAGCTTCACTTAAATAGATTTGTGATAGTTTGTTGTACTTATTGTTATTTATTTAGCACTTCATCCTCCCATAGTTTTATTCCTGGTGCTAAACACTGATTGTAGTGCTTGTAAATAGCTCAAGATCTGTACAATGTTGAATTGTTTCCATCCAGAATGTTGGAAACGTTTTTCTTTTGAGACTGTTATTTTTAGCAGTATCACCATTACCTCTTTCCGTGATTTTATATTTTTGAATGACCTCGTTTTTCAACCAGCTCACTTATAAAATTCTTCTTACTTTTGTTTTCTCTACACTACACATGAAACGATAAGTTTTCAATCACTAATGTCTTCATGTTTTTAGTAATTGTACTTAATATTTCATATTGCATATACTCTCCTGATGATGATTATAGCATACACAGACCATTAGTATTATAAATATTTGGTTAGACTACTTTTGGGTATAAGCAAGATGAGTTATGATAAAATCAAGTCAGTTGCTTGCACATATCACATTGACCCACTGGCCACCCCAGTGACCCAGTGATTTTGTCAGAAACTTATTGGGTTTTCTTATGATTATTGCAAGTGTACTTGTATAAAAAATTTGATTCCTTTGATATTCATCATAGCATTTATAATGGCAATGCTTGTTACATGGTTTTCAATAAAGTTTCTATGTAATTTGAAGTAGCAGTACAGTACTGTATACTAGTCTCAACTGAGGTCACTGTTTTTTGAAGTCTTGTGTGGCTATTGAATATTTTATAATTCTTTACTGTCTTCTGAGCTCATCATTAACTACTTACATACTACATCAACAGTGTCTTCAATACCTATTCTTTTCTTTTATGTAAATCTCGCCATAAGATATATTGTGGTGTCACAAATAGTCAGTTTAATATTTACATTTTTGTGTAATATTATAGAGCCTACAGTAGCAGTAGTCTGACAATCCTGAATAAATCTCACATATGTACCAAAAATCTGTATAATGAATATTTCAATGTTATGTTAGTACTGTTCCGTTAGTGATGGTAATTAATCTGTAGGATCAATATTTTAAGAGTTTGCCACATATCTGCAATATCCCAAATATCTGATTGTGTTGTCTATTATTATACATGTTCATATTTTTCAGTGGAAGTGGAGGAAGCATAGGTTGTGTATGTTTAAAGTTTTGTGGCCAACTTTTGTGTATTATATCCCTAGTCCTCAGTGATTCTTGCAGTGGATCAGGTCTAGACATTAGGAAACTTTCCTGCTTCTTTGACAGATCATGTTCTCCATTCATATTGAAAAATTTGGTGCATTATTTTATTAAGAACTCTCATGTAATCCAAGAATCTCGAGTAAGCTGTGGTGCAAGTCATTTTGTTATTGCATGAAATATATTAATGGTTTATTGAATTAGAATAGTCTTTGGTCAGTCCAATAAGCATCAATGCATTTATAGTCTCTTGAACATTTATGGCTTTAGTTGCATTGCATCATTACAGAATGAATAATTAATACTATGTAACAGTTATATGTAATGATTTGCATGCACATATTAACACATGCATTTACAGTACTAGTTAAGCATGAAGTGATCTAAACACATCTTGAAAGATGAACATAAGAAGGGTGCACACAGTTCAGTAGAATACCAAATTTGTTAGTACAAAAGTGATGTGCTGAATATAGAGAACATATAAGTTTAGTGTCTTTTTTACTTTACATGATACTGACATATGACATCCAACAATGAAGAACATAGCAGTTAAACATCAGAGTAAGCAGTAACAATTTGATTGCACTATGTCTAACGAATAATGTATTTTTTTCAAGGCTGCTGGTATCAGTCGCTCAGTGTAGGCTCTAGAGGTTATTGTACTTTCATATAAAGCTCTTAATATATTTGTTTTAAAGATTTTATTATTGATGTTGATTTAAGACCTTGTTTGTTTATAGTGTGAATTGTAATCTTGTTAAAAAACGAATAATCATTATGAATTGTATATATATATATATATATATATATATATATATATATATATATATATATATATATATATGTATTAGTATCCTGGAAATAGAGAAACAAGGTCTATTTTTAACATCAGAATATTTACTGTCAGTGATTTTTGTAATGTAACTTTTCAAAATTGTTATGTCTTTGTTGTTTCCATTTGTAGTATAGTGTCATGCAACAACTAATGTGGCATCAGTGGTAGCTGGTGGTGTACATATGCGTTATGGAAACATCCTTTCAGGATGATCTTCACCATCATTCACAGCTCAGCTTTTTGTGTCCATTCAACCATATTTGTGTGTGATGCTTCGTGGTAATGGTACCCTTCTTTTGGATGGTGAATGCACAAGTACCTGTAGAATTTTACTGTTCACTAAGGGTGGGTTGATCATTATACCACTAAGCCACATAATTTTTATGGTCTATGAGCTACTTACACAGTAAACAAGGATTAAAGAGATTGATGTCTTTTATTGAATTCCACATCAAAAAATTAGGTATTGAGGCAGAGAGTTATTTCCCATTCACAGCAGAAGATTGAAATGTCCATCCAAGAGATATGTGGAAAGTCCATACAAATGTTGCCCTTACTGTCAAACACTGGTAGCTTTGTATAGGCAGTTTTAGCAAGAATCCACATCCAGTCAGTGGACAGCAGCATTCATTTTCACTCTGCTTGTTTACCATGTAGCACTTTTCCAGCTGAATAGAGCTAAAGATGAAAAGGGTAGCTTACTCTTGATTAAGCTAAAAAGTTATTCTCATTGAATTTGAAAAACATTCCAATCTTGACAGTGACTTGAAGAAGTGATGAATCATGATAAGACAAATCACAACTATACCTGTGCTGTACAGGGCTGTCAGCATCTGTAAAGACGTAAGAGTCGGATGTTGGATTTATATCCCAAGGACAAGAGATATTACATCTAAGGAAATAAAGGTTAGTGATGGTACTATCCTGAGAGGGTATGATAAAACAAGTTTACAAATCTAGAGCATGTCTGTCTTAATATTTGAAAATACAAACCTTGTTAGTTTATAAGTATGATAATTTGTATGATTGCTGTCCAACAAATGTATTGATGAGTAAATACTATAAATATGACCCACTCGGCAGATGAATAATGATCAGCAAATGAGCTGTTGTTGACCACACAGGTAATCGAGGCATGATATTAGTGATTGATGCATTTATAGTTTTAAGGTCTAGATTACAATTGAATTCCATACTTAAGTACTTCGATATAACAACAGTTTTGAAGATTCCAGGAAAGAATTTACCTTTAACCCTAATTAGGCGATACACTAAATGAGTGATTACTTGCAGAGGAGAAACTTTCCAACTGGGAGGCAACATTGTTCCGGGAAAGGGGGGTTCATGCATAACAAATCTAGACTTCAGGGTGAGATCCATTTAAGATCAAAAAGAGGGATTGGTAGACTATGAGTTTTTGGACTGCCGGAAAGTACCTCCAGTGAAAGTCAATAGAGAAACTATAGGTAAAGACCCTCCACCACTACCCTGGAGGATCCATTCATTAACTGGTGTTATATCATGGCCATATAAGGTATGTTAGCTCTTTCTTTTTGTGTATTTCTTTCATTTTAAATTTGGAACCTTTACTTTCTTAGTCCTATAATGCAATCACTAACCCTCTCAATACCCAGGTGGGTAATACCTGTAATGTACCGACTAGGGGGGTACATTACTAGTCAGTACTCTTGCCTGGTTATTGGGAGGGTTAGTGGTGGCTGTGTAGCGAGCCAGCACTGGTGGTTGTCAAGTTGACTTTCATTGACCCAGGTAACTTTCATCTCTCTCTGCCTCACTCACATGTGAACTGCTGGCATTCTGTCCAAAAACATAATCTCATATTACTCATTCTTTGTAACTCTAGCTTTTCCTGCAGAGTGCTAAGTGCTAGCCTCGCCTTTTGGCAAAATGCTAGGAGTAATAAATAAGAGTAGTAGGTTGGAGCATTAGGTAGTAGTAGGTTTGAACATTTGGTTGAAGTAGTTGGTAGGAACATGAGGCAGGAGCCTCTAAAAACGATTTGCTAGAGTTGCCCTCTGCCAGCGGTCTGTTTATGGTGAGGATCTAATGGCTAAGAAGCAGCTCTGGATTTCATCAGTAACGGAGACTTGCAGCAGCCACCTCCTTAAAGATGTTCCCAAAGGGTAACAGACATCAGAGATGTAGATAGATAGACTGCAATCAACTCTTCAAGTGACCCAACACATAGGGGTAGATTGGTAGATTAGAAGACTCGCTAAGCAATTCTATCGTAAAATATATCAGTAATACTCATTGACGTTGATATTGAGTACTTTTTGTGAAGTATCTTGGTATGGCAGATAACATAAGAATAGACGACAGATTGTTCTTATCTATATTCAGTTGTTTAAGAGAAGACTTCTCATTGTAAGTTAGTCCTCTTAATTCTGGCACCCTTTTAGTTCCTCTTTTCTGTACTGTCTTCAGTTAAATGCTTGTACCTTTTTGGATATAGTGACTAAATTTTTAAGGTATAATCCAGCTTTGATCTCAGTAGTAAGCAGTTTACCGAACATGAATAGTTCTTATATTTACCTGCAGATAGTTTGCTTTGTTCACAGTTCTGGTGTGTTTGTATAAAATCTACATGAAGACATGTAATGTATACAACTAAGCTCTATGACAAAGGATACCAATGAGGTTAGTAAGAGACTTTAGAGATTTGAAGGTGTTGTAAAAAATTTTATTGCTAAAGAGATAATTGCATGCTAAATAATATAAAGGAATTCAAACAGCAACATACCACTGGGTTCCATTGAGGCTGTTTGTAATGAAGAGGAACATAAACTGTAAGATACATAACCTCAACACTGTTTTCACTAAGGTTGAGGACTTGGTTAACAGTGGCTAATCTTTGGCAACCAACTGTTATTAACCACTAGTGATCTATCAAACTGTGCCTTATACAGTTTTAAAGATTTGCCCATCGGCCTTTCTGCTTTTATGAGAGGTTTCCTTTGTCAATACTGGTGGTTCAGAGGGGGAACAAGAGGATGGGTCTGCAAAAAGTGTTTTTGACTTTTTTTTATGTACCTCTTTCTTGAGATTCAAGTTCAGCTTTGGCTTTTCTCATGTTATTTGACACTTATGTCAAGGTAGTCAAGCTTAAGCTTGCGGGAATACTGAATTTTCTCTTATTTCATTCCAAAAAAGAAACAACATCCCAGATTAACAGGTAGCTGAGCTACCTTAGTTTTTCACTTGTGTGACATGAAGGAAGATGAGGTTGTTGACGATGAGCTTGAAGAAAGACATTTCCTCCTCTTAGTTTGTTCCAAGATGACACCACTTCCAAAGTTATCATGTGTAAAGACAACCATCATTTGGAGAGATTCTTGTATGTCGGAAGTGGTGTGTATCACCTTGGGAGAGTCGTCTACCCTGGGGAGAGCCCTCTACCCTAGGAGGAATCATTACCACGTTGGGAAAGCCCACTACCCTAGGAGTGGCATTTACCTGGATGCCTACCAAGAAACACTCCAAGGTCACCACTGCCTACATGTGTTCCAGCATTTGTGCAGCAAACTCCTCAGAAGCTCTCCAACAAGAAGATAAAAACAATTTACTGCCTCCAGCACCATCTGCTGCAGATGCCTCACGAACTCTTCAACAAGGTATAAATAATCAACTGCCTCCGGCACCACCAGCTGCAGACACCTCAGAATCTCTCCAGTAAGAGTGTAAGAACCACAGGCCGCTTTCAGCATCACCCAGTGCAGTTGCTTCTCTACCTCTCCAACAAGAAGCTAACAACAACTGACCTCTTCCTGCACCATCCGCAACAGACCCTTCAGGAGCAATCCAACAGGAAGTAATGATGACTGACTACCTTTACTCGGGTGAATAGCAACATGTTTGGCTGCCAAGTGATGGAGGGCCATGGTGTTTCTTACCCCATTGTAGAAGAAGGACACTGTGTCTTTCATGGGAAGTAAGGTTTATGTAAGTAGACAGATAAGCTCAGGGGTTCAGGTTATAGATATCCGAATACTTGAATGTAAAGCCTGTGAAATGTCAGGTAGGTGTCATGATAGTATTACAACCATCCTCAGGAGCAATAATTATGCTGAACAACACAGAGATTAAAACTGAAAATGGTTGGCTTTTCTTCAAATTTTGAATAAATAATTTTTTACAGATGGTAGAGGTGGTGTATATGAAGGAGAAGGTTGGTTGAAGAAGACAGCAGAAGGTGATAGTTGAGGTCGGTTTGAAGGAGACAGCAAAATGGTACTGATAAGACAAAAGATGGTGTTGGTGTTGATGAAAGGTAAGATGAAGATGTGCTTGTGGAGGGTAGAGTGAAGGAGTGATTTTATGCTATTCATCAGATTGATCCCTAAGATCAATATACTCATTGAAAGCGTGTATGGTCTTAGAATTATTTTGAATTCCTGATGATGTTCATGATTTTTTGATTGGTGTTCATAACTTGATCCTGATAGCCCTAGTCCAAATGACCAATGAACCAACTAAATATGGCACATTTCTGTAAAGATTACATATACAATACACCTGTAAAATACCATGAATGTAGAAGATCATTACTTTGATAATAATAAGAATATTTTGAAGACTGCCAGTGTCATTAAGACAGGCAGCACCATGAAATAACCACAGATTGATAAAATGCTAATCACGTTCTTCAGGTGTGCAAGATCATTCCAAAAACATATGCGGTCTCACTTCACACATGGCCCTATGCTCTGTCTTTACATCTGGAAGAACAGTTCACTGTCTATGTCATATGGTTTCACTGCACACATGACCCTATGCTCTATCCCTACATCTCTGGAAGAATACATCTCTTGAAGAACAATTCACTGTTTACATCATATGATCTCTGCATACATGGCCCTTTGCTCTATCCCTACATCTTGGAAGAACAGTTCACTGTCAATGTCAATATGTTCTTTTTGCTTTACTCCTTGATCTTTGGAAGAACAATTCACTGTCTATGTCATTGATCTTTTAAAAAGAAGTTTTGAACCTTGCTCTTCACTTTTAAGTTGGGCAAATTTAAATCTTTAGTCTTTTCCCCATAACTCAGCTCTCCTTGTTTGTGTGTGTGGTGTGTGAGGAGGAGTACCCTTTGGGAGATAGCTGCTTGGGCCTTTTAATATTTCAATGCCAGAAAGCATTTGACATCATACCACATACTGTAGGAGTTTGTTAAAAGAAGCTGGTACTGTCAATAAGACTCCACTGGTGGACAAAAGATTAACTTATTGGAAAGACAGGAAGGATGAATTTCAGGGTAGCCTTCATATATTGGATGTCATAAGAGGAATGCTGCAGGGTTGTGTCCTGGGGTCAATATTGATCTTCTTGATCTAAGTGAATGATTGCCAGAAGGATTGAACTCAAGTGTAAATGTGTATTTGGATGATCTCAAGGTCATGTTGGAAAAACATCGACTTACAAAGAGACCTGCACATGCTGCAGAGTTTTTGTAGTACACAGTTGAAAGAAAGCCAAGTTAAAGAGGATGGGACCCACTGGAAGAAGCTGCAGGTATTTCTGAGATGAAGAAAGTTGGGATTTGACATTGTGTACCTAACCTGTACCCAGTGTCCCATCTTAGGGGAATATAACAAGAGACAACTTGCCTGCTGGCAAATACTAAAACATTATTCCAGGTCATGGTTGAGAGAATAATGAGCAAAGTATTCATACTGTACTTTACAAACAAATTAGAATATTCTTCTGAAGTTTGGTGAGTGCACTTAATGAAACTGAGAGGTAGGAAATAGTGAAGGTTCAGGGAGGCAAGAAAGATGGTACCAGAATAAAGATGTAAAGTATTGGATGATGTGAACACTCATAGGGAATATGAATGGTGAAAAGAAGTTTAACAGTATGATGGAGAAAGTAGATGGGACCCCACAAGTGTAAGACTGCCTCCCATATAGTAGTAACAGGTAATTATAAATAAGTCATATTACATACACATGCATATAAACATAAAGACAGGAAAAATGGACACATCCTTTAAAAAGTCAGAAATCTTAACAAATATCTTTGATAGTCATTAAATCAGGCATTTTGAAAATTAGTTGTATAGGGATGTAAAAGAAGGATTGAAGACATAATATCAATCATATAAGTATGTAGAGGAAGTATTGATGAAGCGAAATGTAGAGGAAGTATTGAGGAAGCGAAATTTGTCATATCGGGATGCAGAAGTATTGAGGAAGCAACATTAGTCATACATAGATGCAGAGGAAGTGTTGAGGAAGCACAATTAAGGGTACTGGGATGTAGATGTATTGGGTATTGAGTAAGCAACATTCTTTTGAACTTAACAAATATCACTGAAGTGCCTGTTGTACTTTAATTTGTGATTTCAAGGTCTTTTTGAGATCAAAGGTTGAATGAAAATATTCATCGTGAAAAAAAAATTAGATTTTCATGAATTCCAAAAGAATTGTAATTATTTTTCATAAATTCATTGAAAACAAAATGTTAAATTATTCAGTAATTTTATGTTACCAAATTTTTCATAGTGCAAAATCTAGCACTATGCTTGCCCTTGGTAGCTAAGTTCCAGAACACTGAAAAAGCAAATGTGTTGCATAGTGATTGCAGTACTTTCAGGGTGAACCACAGTAATATTTGTTTTTCCCTTTACTGGTGAGCTTTAAGTTTGTTTCCCCTTCTCTTACCTAACACTAATGACCAGGTCCCCTTTTAAAAGGCAAGTCTTCCACTTTTTTACAAACTCTTATGTTATCTTTTTTTTTTTTTTTTTTTTTTTTTTTTTTTTTTTTTTTACTTTGTCGCTGTCTTCCGCGTTTGCGAGGTAGCGCAAGGAAACAGACGAAAGAAATGGCCCAACCCCCCCATACACATGTATATACATACGTCCACACACGCAAATATACATACCTACACAGCTTTCCATGGTTTACCCCAGACGCTTCACATGCCTTGATTCAATCCACTGACAGCACGTCAGCCCCGGTATACCACATCGCTCCAATTCACTCTGTTCCTTGCCCTCCTTTCACCCTCCTGCATGTTCAGGCCCCGATCACACAAAATCTTTTTCACTCCATCTTTCCACCTCCAATTTGGTCTCCCTCTTCTCCTTGTTCCCTCCACCTCCGACACATATATCCTCTTGGTCAATCTTTCCTCACTCATCCTCTCCATGTGCCCAAACCACTTCAAAACACCCTCTTCTGCTCTCTCAACCACGCTCTTTTTATTTCCACACATCTCTCTTACCCTTACGTTACTCACTCGATCAAACCACCTCACACCACACATTGTCCTCAAACATCTCATTTCCAGCACATCCATCCTCCTGCGCACAACTCTATCCATAGCCCACGCCTCGCAACCATACAACATTGTTGGAACCACTATTCCTTCAAACATACCCATTTTTGCTTTCCGAGATAATGTTCTCGACTTCCACACATTCTTCAAGGCCCCCAGAATTTTCGCCCCCTCCCCCACCCTATGATCCACTTCCGCTTCCATGGTTCCATCCGCTGCCAGATCCACTCCCAGATATCTAAAACACTTCACTTCCTCCAGTTTTTCTCCATTCAAACTCACCTCCCAATTGACTTGACCCTCAACCCTACTGTACCTAATAACCTTGCTCTTATTCACATTTACTCTTAACTTTCTTCTTCCACACACTTTACCAAACTCAGTCACCAGCTTCTGCAGTTTCACACATGAATCAGCCACCAGCGCTGTGTCATCAGCGAACAACAACTGACTCACTTCCCAAGCTCTCTCATCCCCAACAGACTTCATACTTGCCCCTCTTTCCAAAACTCTTGCATTTACCTCCCTAACAACCCCATCCATAAACAAATTAAACAACCATGGAGACATCACACACCCCTGCCGCAAACCTACATTCACTGAGAACCAATCACTTTCCTCTCTTCCTACACGTACACATGCCTTACATCCTCGATAAAAACTTTTCACTGCTTCTAACAACTTGCCTCCCACACCATATATTCTTAATACCTTCCACAGAGCATCTCTATCAACTCTATCATATGCCTTATCTTTTTCTGTTCTCTTCCTTTCTCTCTAATCTCTTTTTGCCCTTTTTTCTGTCATTGATTTATTCAACGCTTGGCATTGACAGACTTCTGCCTATGATTAGAGCCTTTGAAGTAACAAATCATTCCCAAATTATTATACTGAACCATTTCCCAAAAAATGGGGGTTGCAAAAACCTCTTGATGAAGAGTCAACTTGTTTCCTCACACTAAAAAAAAACTTTAATTCAATAATCAGTGAACCAAAAACCACCCAATTTTGGAACTAATCCTGCCCCATCTTACTGGAAAACAGTGCTCTATCAAAATCAATAGACTGCATTTAAGTAGTAAGTTGATTTTTAGTACCCTCATCTTTAATTCCATTTCAATTTTTCAACTAACATCAAGGGGTGGGAATATGGGAAGGACAGAGTGCATTGTAAGCATGTTACTTGGAAGTCAATTTTGTAGAACTGGGGTCCCTAATCCCTGTAATTTAGGTTTGCAATGGAAAGGGTCATCCAGTTCCTCAAGAAAGATGTCCTAGCTTGCTACCCTAAAGCTTCCGCAGTATTTTCCCTAAATCAGCATCCCATAGATATTTTGGATGCAATTAATCAGAAATTTCCACAGTGAGAGTGATGACTACTTATTCTTGTTACATTTGGTATAGGGGTAATTTCATTTTATTTATAGTGAGGGAATAAAATGCACTTTAAGGTATAGAATGTGATTATTGAAAAAAAAGATACAATACCTGACTGATAGCTAACACAATATCTTACTTAATTCTTTACCCATCAGAAAGAATGAAAAGAAGTTTCCAGGTAAATATAGGGGTCTTTCACACAGCCCTGATAAATATTCTAGACTAAGGATGAAGATATTCTGAAAGCTGACAAGCAAAGCCATACATTGAAGCAAGGATGAGTGAGTAATGCATATTCTATTGAAACAAGAAGGATTAATGTGCGAGAAGATGGGTTTTTGTTATCTCCAAAGATGGTTTGCTGTCAGAAAGAATGAATCAAAACGGAGTTACAATACATCTAAAACTGGATTTACTCATATATTACTTATGCCAAAATCTTGTGCTAAACATCATACAATACTGTTATCAAATAACAGGAAATCATTCAGTGTTTATTGCCTTAATGAATCTTCTATTTCAATATTAAATAGTCATATTATCATCTGAACTGAATAATACAATCTAGCAGCAAATAACCCTCTAGTGCTTTGTTATAAAAATCTATCAACAACCAATTTCCCTGTCCATTTGTTATATGTATTTAAAGCAACAAGTACAAAAGTGTTGATATTTGAGAAAACACCAAGTATGACAGCTAAGCACACCATCTAAATACTGAGTCACCAAATAAAATCTAACACTTCTCAGTCATTACTAATTTTTAAGCTTAAGGTTACTGGATGGAGGGTGGGTAGGAAGGACAGCCAGTATTGATTATCACAGTCATTTATTGAGCCCAAAGTTATACCTACAAAAATCACACCTTTGTTTCTATGAAAATTGTGAGCTCTCAAACACAGATAATAATGCAGTTAAAAGTACTATGCTGTCTGAAGCACACTAAAATATAATCCTGATAACAAAAGGCATGATATCTGTTCTCAATTGGAGGAAAATTATATAACCCAAAGTATCCCAAAAAGGAAAATAAGATTGGCAAACTGAAGGTATGAAAAGTAAAGAGTGCAAATGATTAAATGATGTTCTAGACAGCTGTGGAATGGGATGAAGTAAGTTGGCATCGATATAATATAAGGTGGAAGACCTGTAATCTGAAAGAATAAAGGTGCACTTAAAGGACTATAAAACTACAGATAAAGAAAGAATGAATGTAATGGGAATAACCAGCAGAATTCAGTATGAATGACCAAGTCTAGCAGATGACAGTGCACCCACAATGACTAAGTGAAACTTCTGTTTTATTAAAAAAAAAAATTGCCAACTGGCGTCCTCTTCAGTGCATTATAACAAACAGAATGAATAGATACCAAAGGGCATCAATACTAAAGCAAGTAAATTCCAGCTTTTGAAATAAGGTTTTAAAGCCCATTACCATTTTTTCAGTAAAATAAACCAAAGGGAATGAAGGTGCTAAAAAATATTCTGAAACTCAAGTTTCTGTCCATTGAAAGATTCATTTTCAAGTTTCGACATGTTGTAGTGAATCTCTATTAGAAGTCAAAACTATTGGAGGATACAGAAAGTTAAATAGGAGAAGAAAATGAGAGTACAGACCCATTTTCCTCACAGGTGCTAAAGATTGGTTAATAGCTGTAATTGCCAGTTTTGTTATCAGGGATTTTTCAGTATACTATTTATCACACCTGCTATCCATTACCCACATGTAAATGGTGTTTTCTCCTATACCAAACATTAGGATCCAGACACATTTCATGAAGTATCATGCACATTTTTGATATACTGAAAGTAAAGACAACCAACATCTGTTTCTTGTCTTAATGATGCTGCCTAACATCCAAAACTCTTAATTACTAAAAGTCCTTTTGATACCTTTGTCTCTCAGTTTGTTTCACATATGCTAAATCAATTTTCCCTTTACATATACATATCTTCATCACTCTAAGTGGCTGTGCAACATTTCATGAGAGTATGATCATTATGTCAAAAAAATTCCAACTCTTAAGGGTAATCACAAGTCAATATATTGTAGCAGTTTCATGTGCAGTATCAACATGCTAGATTCAAACATGCAAAATTCTTTGATATATGTTATGGGCATTGCTGGTGACTTTCCAAGACTGGAATGTGTGGTTATTATGGAGAAAAATGTGCATAGGGAATAATATTCATGCACCATCCAGCTTTATGTGCAATAAATGGCAGATCAGATACAGCCAGTAGCTTTAAATGTCTTCTTTGGGAATGAATTTTCATCAAACATGAAAAAAATATTAATCTATAATATTTAGTCTGTCATTGTCATTAAGCACAAAGTTTTTTTGTGTGTGCATGAAGTCTATACAGATAGTTTGTTAAATGAGGGCTAAAGACTGGATGTGTGCAAATTGAGACAATTGTTCATTTGTTCCTGTTCTACAAACATATACAAGTACCTATATAATGACATGGCCAACATATTCATGGAATAATAAAATGGATAAAGATGCCTATTTGTCAAACCTGAAGTAATACTATGTGTCTTGTATGAGGAGGTAAATTCAGAAAAATGGAACTTTGACAGAATACATGACAACAACAGAATTACAATAAACAGTGAGTAACCAGATGGTACACTGTTATTTTCAGTCAAAATGATTCTACATAGTATCCTCTCCTTTGCATCTCATTCAGTGGCATGTCATAAATTTCTAATAATGGTATTGTTTCTCATAGGCTTCACTAAACTTTAGCTTACATTTACTTAATTTCTAAATAGTACCTATTCTCATAGGATTCAGCTCACATTTTTTTAATATCTAAACAGTACTTATCATAAAATGACTGAGGAATATACAAAGATTTCAACAAAAGAAATCTCTGGTTAGATGATTTTTTTTACCGAATACATTGATGGAGCGAATGGTAAGCCAATCATGTGGGCATATCTTTAAAGTTATTGGATAATGGTTGAAAGGTCAAGATAAAGTCATGGCAAATGTAAACTGTCTACAATTATTCTTGCACGTAACACCTTTCACCCACTCAAGTGTTTAAGTTCTTTACAATAACTGACTGAGATCTCAACTTCTACTGTACAGAGAAAAAAACCTACCTGACATCCGTAGATCTGGAATGTACATTACATATCTTTATATGCAGCTCTATCCACGACTAGTTATGAAATTCAGATTCAAAATGGTCACTGTATCATACCTACTAAAAAACTTTAAACTTTGTTTAATTATATCATACAGTTCAAATGGCTGTAGTCTCATTTATCAATAGATAAATGGAAATATATATGAGTGAACCCTTAAGATATATGAAAAAGAAAATAATAGTAGTTGGAGTCTTTGTTTCATTCAGTCTACATAAATATGTACTAGCTCCAAAGGAAAATTCTCGTGAGTTCCACACTACTGTACTGTACTTTAATTCCCTAAAATATCTGGCTGCCCTTTCATACTTAATGCATAGGGTACTAGACTGAATGATTACATGAATTAATCTAACAGTCACAACTTTGGATGCCAGTACATATGAATAACAATACTATGTCCAGTAGTAAAATACACAGGACTAACTGGTACTTGAAACAACTTCTTCTATTCTACCATTTGTAGAGTTTAGTACATCAATTGGTACAGCATTAGTCAACTGTGGAAGCACTACAGTGGGAGTTATGGAATTGCCTTTCCTCCCACTAATTTTTTTGGCCATATTAACACAAGAGCACCAGTAAGTGGTCTGACACAAATCCAGACTCAATGCATTCATTCAAGAACTGATATTTTCCCCCACTTCTCTCTCTTTCATTGTTTCCACTCACTTCAAACTCTCTCCATATCTTTTCATGTTTCTCTACCATAACTTTCTATCTTACATATTCTTTCATAACAAACTTGTTTCTTCGTGCAGGTAAAGGGTACCTGTTTCTTTAATCTAAAAATCCAAAACCCACATGAAGAATGATTCCAAAAATATTATAGGTATAACCACTGCATCCATAGCATTTAAATGATGTGGTCAACAAGTGAAACTGTTCTGAGAAGCTTGCTAAGTTTACCATGCAGGACCATGGGTCATAAGGTATCACGCAAGTCTATGTGGGGAGAGTGCATGGCAATTATGCAGCAAGTGTTCAATGTGTCAGTTGTGGTAATTGCATCGTGGACATGAAAGGTCTTGGGATATGATGAATCAAAGTTTGCAGTATTGTGGGGATGGATGATGTCTTGAGCATAGATGGAAGAGTATATGTCTGAGGAGTGTGTTTTCAGATAGGTGTATATTGGTAAGGTGGTGCTTGAGACTGAATTGAAGGGGTGGTTGGTTAGTGCTTGTTTAGAAATTTCCGTATGTATGTGTTTTGATTAGTGTTGTGTTTGTTGGAGGTGGGGTGATCTGTGCATAAAAAGTTGCTTTAGTGTGAGGAAGGGGTGGTGTTGCAAAAAGGTGAGCATGTTGAGGTGGAATTGTATTTAGTATTTGTTTCACTGTGTCAGCGAAAAGTGTTTGTGGGTGCTAAGCAAGGAGTGTTTGTTCTAAGTGCTCTATTTTGTGCTGTTTGTAGCTTTGTTATATTTGCTCTTGAGAGGGTGGAAGACTGGGCAAGTAATGCATAGTTTAACATGGGACAGATGAATTGTTTGTAGCAGAAGCTAAAGAATTCATTTTCTTTTCCATATTTGGCACCAGTTAGTGTTCTGCGGGTATGTAGTTTGTGTTGCTTTTGTGATGATGTTTTTGATGTGTGGAATGAATATCATGTGTGTACTGCATATAATACCTAGAATGATTAGTTTTTTGTTCAGTAGGAGTGATTGTCCATTTAAGATGACAGAAGGGTTTGAGTTGGAATTGTGTTCGTTGAGTGAGGACTGATGCATATGCAGACATTCTGTTCTGGTTGAGCCACTGAATATTCTGTCTGTGTAATGAAATGCTGCATGTTTGTTGTTTTTCCAGTGGTGTCAGAATGCTTTGATGTGATTTTTATATTGTCTGCATAAGACAGAACTGCCTCTTGAGGAATTTCATTGTGGGCCATATAATGTGTGGAAGGTGAAAACATCATCTCGGAGAGCAAAAATGGGTATGTTTGAAGGAATGGTTCCAATAATGTTATATGGTTTCGAGGCTTGGGTTATAGATAGGGCTGTGCGGAGGAGGGTGGATATGGTGGAAATGAGATGTTTGAGGACAATATGTGGTGTGAGGTGGTTTGATCGAGTAAGTAATGAAAGAGTAAGAGAGATGTGTGGTAATAAAAAGAGTATGGTTGAGAGAGCAGAAGAGGGTGTATTGGAATAGTTTGGTCACATGGAGAGAATGAGTGAGGAAAGATTGACCAAGAGGATATATGTGTCAGAGGCGGAGGGAACGAGGAGAAGTGGGAGACCAAATTGGAGGTGGAAAGATGGAGTGACAAAGATTTTGAGTGATCGGGGCCTGAACATACAGGACAGTGAAAGGCGTGCAAGGAATAGAGTGAATTGGAACGATGTGGTATACCGGGGTCGACGTGCTGTCAATGGATTGAACCAGGGTATGTGAAGTGTCTGGGGTAAACCATGGAAAGTTGTGTGGGGCCTGGATGTGAAAAGGGAGCTGTGGTTTCAGTGCATTATTACATGACAGCTAGAGACTGAGTGTGAACGAATGGGGCCTTTGTTGTCTTTTCCTAGCGCTACCTCGCACACATGAGGGGGGAGGGGGATGTAATTTCATGTGGCGAGGTGGTGATGGGAATAAATAAGGGCAGACAGTATGAATTATGTACATGTGTATATATGTATATGTCTGTGTGTGTATATATATGTGTACATTGAGATGTAAAGGTATGTTTATTTGCGTGTGTGGACGTGTATGTACATACATGTGTATGGGGGTGGGTTGGACCATATCTTTCGTCCGTTTCCTTGCGCTACCTCGCAAACGCCGGAGACAGCGACAAAGCAAAAATTATATATATATATATATATATATATATATATATTTATTTATTTATTTTTTTGTCGCTGTCTCCCGCGTTTGCAAGGTAGCGCAAGGAAACAGACGAAAGAAATGGCCCAACCCACCCCCATACACATGTATATACATACGTCCACACACGCAAAATATACATACCTACACAGCTTTCCATGGTTTACCCCAGACGCTTCACATGCCCCGATTCAATCCACTGACAGCACGTCAACCCCGGTATACCACATCGCTCCAATTCACTCTATTCCTTGCCCTCCTTTCACCCTCCTGCATGTTCAGGCCCCGATCACACAAAATCTTTTTCACTCCATCTTTCCACCTCCAATTTGGTCTCCCTCTTCTCCTCGTTCCCTCCACCTCCGACACATATATCCTCTTGGTCAATCTTTCCTCACTCATTCTCTCCATGTGCCCAAACCATTTCAAAACACCCTCTTCTGCTCTCTCAACCACGCTCTTTTTATTTCCACACATCTCTCTTACCCTTACGTTACTTACTCGATCAAACCACCTCACACCACACATTGTCCTCAAACATCTCATTTCCAGCACATCCATCCTCCTGCGCACAACTCCATCTATAGCACATGCCTCGCAACCATATAACCTTGTTGGAACCACTATTCCTTCAAACATACCCATTTTTGCTTTCCGAGATAATGTTCTCGACTTCCACACGTTCTTCAACGCTCCCAGAACATTCACCACCTCCCCCACCCTATGATTCACTACTTCCATGGTTCCATCCGCTGCCAGATCCACTCCCAGATATCTAAAACACTTCACTTCCTCCAGTTTTTCTCCATTCAAACTCACCTCCCAATTGACTTGACCCTCAACCCTACTGTACCTAATAACCTTGCTCTTATTCACATTTACTCTTAACTTTCTTCTTTCACACACTTTACCAAACTCAGTCACCAGCTTCTGCAGTTTCTCACATGAATCAGCCACCAGCACTGTATCATCAGCGAACAACAACTGACTCACTTCCCAAGCTCTCTCATCCCCAACAGACTTCATACTTGCCCCTCTTTCCAAAACTCTTGCATTCACCTCCCTAACAACCCCATCCATAAACAAATTAAACAACCATGGAGACATCACACACCCCTGCCGCAAACCTACATTCACTGAGAACCAATCACTTTCCTCTCTTCCTACACGTACACATGCCCAACATCCTCGATAAAAATTTTTCACTGCTTCTAACAACTTGCCTCCCACACCATATATTCTTAATACCTTCCACAGAGCATCTCTATCAACTCTGTCATATGCCTTCTCCAGATCCATAAATGCTACATACAAATCCATTTGCTTTTCTAAGTATTTCTCACATACATTCTTCAAAGCAAACACCTGATCCACACATCCTCTACCACTTCTGAAACCACACTGCTCTTCCCCAATCTGATGCTCTGTACATGCCTTCACCCTCTCAATCAATACCCTCCCATATAATTTACCAGGAATACTCAACAAACTTATACCTCTGTAATTTGAGCACTCACTCTTATCCCCTTTGCCTTTGTACAATGGCACTATGCACGCATTCCGCCAATCCTCAGGCACCTCACCGTGAGTCATACATACATTAAATAACCTTACCAACCAGTCAACAATACAGTCACCCCCTTTTTTAATAAATTCCACTGCAATACCATCCAAACCTGCTGCCTTGCCGGCTTTCATCTTCCGCAAAGCTTTTACTACCTCTTCTCTGTTTACCAAATCATTTTCCCTAACCCTCTCACTTTGCACACCACCTCGACCAAAACACCCTATATCTGCCACTCTATCATCAAACACATTCAACAAACCTTCAAAATACTCACTCCATCTCCTTCTCACATCACCACTACTTGTTATCACCTCCCCATTTGCGCCCTTCACTGAAGTTCCCATTTGTTCCCTTGTCTTACGCACTTTATTTACCTCCTTCCAGAACATCTTTTTATTCTCCCTAAAATTTAATGATACTCTCTCACCCCAACTCTCATTTGCCCTTTTTTTCACCTCTTGCACCTTTCTCTTGACCTCCTGTCTCTTTCTTTTATACGTCTCCCACTCAACTGCATTTATATATATATATATATATATATATATATATATATATATATATATATATATATATATATATATATATATATATATATTGCAAATCCACTGCAGTGGAATTTATTAAAAAAGAGGGTGACTGTATTGTTGACTGGTTGGTAAGGTTATCAAATGTATGTATGGCTCATGGTGAGGTGCCTGAGGATTAGAGGAATGCTTGCATAGTGCCATTGTACAAAGGCAAAGGGGATAAAAGTGAATGCTCAAATTACAGAGGTATAAGTTTGTTGAGTATTCCTGGGAAATTATATTGGAGGGTATTGATTGAGAAGGTAAAGGCATGTACAACGCATCAGATTGGGGAAGAGCAGTGTGGTTTCAGAAGTGGTAGAGGATGTGTGGATCAGGTGTTTGCTTTGAAGAATGTATGTGAGAAATACTCAGAAAAGCAAATGGATTTGTATGTAGCATTTATGGATCTGGAGAAGGCATATGATAAGAGTTGATAGAGATGCTCTGTGGAAGGTATTAAGAATATATGGGATGGGGGGCAAGTTGTTAGAAGCAGTGAAAAGTTTTTATCGACAATGTAAGGTTTGTGTATGTGTAGGAAGAGAGGAAAGTGATTGGTTCTCAGTGAATGTTGGTTGGCGGCATGGGTGTGTGATGTCGCCATTGTTGTTTAATTTGTTTATGGATGGGGTTGTTAGGGAGGTGAATGCAAGAGTTTTGGAAAAAGGGGCAAGTATGCAGTCTGTTGTGGATGAGAGAGCTTGGAAAGCGAGTCAGTTGTTGTTCGCTGATGATACAGCGCTGGTGGCTGATTCATGTGAGAAACTGCTGAAGCTGGTGACTGAGTTTGGTAAAGTGTGTGAAAGAAAAAAGCTGAGAGTAAATGTGAATAAGAGCAAGGTTATTAGGTACAGTAGGGTTGTGTGACAAGTCAATTGGGAGGTAAGTTTGAATGGAGAAAAACTGGAGGAAGTGAAGTGTTTTAGATATCTGGGAGTGGATTTGGCAGCGAATGGAACCATGGAAGTAGTGAATCATAGGGTGGGGGAGGTGGTGAATGTTCTGGGAGCGTTGAAGAACGTGTGGAAGTCGAGAACATTATCTCGGAAAGCAAAAATGGGTATGTTTGAAGGAATAGTGGTTCCAACAAGGTTATATGGTTGCGAGGCATGTGCTATAGATGGAGTTGTGCAGAGGAGGGTGGATGAGCTGGAAATGAGATGTTTGAGGACAATATGTGGTGTGAGGTGGTTTGATCGAGTAAGTAATAACAGGGTAAGAGAGATGTGTAGTAATAAAAAGAGTGTGGTTGAGAGAGCAGAAGAGGGTGTTTTGAAATGGTTTGGTCACATGGACAGAATAATTGAGGAAAGATTGACTAAGAGGATATATGTGTCAGAGGTGGAGGGAACGAGGAGAAGTGGGAGACCAAAGTGAAAAAGATTTTGAGTGATTGGGGCTTGAACATGCAGGAGGGTGAAAGCCTTGCAAGGAATAGAGTGAATTGGAATGATGTAGTATACCAGGGACGACGTGCAGTCAGTGGATTGAACCAGGGCGTGTGAAGCGTCTGGGGTAAACCATGGAAAGTTCTGTGGGGCCTGGATGTGGAAAGGGAGCTGTGGTTTCAGCGCATTATACATGACAGCTAGAGACCCAATGTGAATGAATGTGGCCTTTGTTGTCTTTTCCTAGTGCTACCTCGCACACATGCTGGAGGAGGGGGTTGTTATTTCATATGTGGCGGGGTGGTGATGGGAATGAATATAGGCAGACAGTATGAATTATGTACATGTGTATATATGTATATGTCTGTGTGTGTATATATATGTATAAGTTGAGATGTATAGGTATGTATATTTGCATGTGTGGACGTGTATGTATATACATGTGTATGTGGGATGGGTTGGGCCATTCTTTCGTCTGTTTCCTTGCGCTACTCGCAACGCCGGAGACAGCGACAAAAGCAAAAAATTATATATATATATATGCTGCCAGATCCACTCCCAGATATCTAAAACACTTCACTTCCTCCAGTTTTTCTCCATTCAAACTCACCTCCCAATTGACTTGACCCTCAACCCTACTGTACCTAATAACCTTGCTCTTATTCACATTTACTCTTAACTTTCTTCTTTCACACACTTTACCAAACTCAGTCACCAGCTTCTGCAGTTTCTCACATGAATCAGCCACCAGCACTGTATCATCAGCGAACAACAACTGACTCACTTCCCAAGCTCTCTCATCCCCAACAGACTTCATACTTGCCCCTCTTTCCAAAACTCTTGCATTCACCTCCCTAACAACCCCATCCATAAACAAATTAAACAACCATGGAGACATCACACACCCCTGCCGCAAACCTACATTCACTGAGAACCAATCACTTTCCTCTCTTCCTACACGTACACATGCCCAACATCCTCGATAAAAATTTTTCACTGCTTCTAACAACTTGCCTCCCACACCATATATTCTTAATACCTTCCACAGAGCATCTCTATCAACTCTGTCATATGCCTTCTCCAGATCCATAAATGCTACATACAAATCCATTTGCTTTTCTAAGTATTTCTCACATACATTCTTCAAAGCAAACACCTGATCCACACATCCTCTACCACTTCTGAAACCACACTGCTCTTCCCCAATCTGATGCTCTGTACATGCCTTCACCCTCTCAATCAATACCCTCCCATATAATTTACCAGGAATACTCAACAAACTTATACCTCTGTAATTTGAGCACTCACTCTTATCCCCTTTGCCTTTGTACAATGGCACTATGCACGCATTCCGCCAATCCTCAGGCACCTCACCGTGAGTCATACATACATTAAATAACCTTACCAACCAGTCAACAATACAGTCACCCCCTTTTTTAATAAATTCCACTGCAATACCATCCAAACCTGCTGCCTTGCCGGCTTTCATCTTCCGCAAAGCTTTTACTACCTCTTCTCTGTTTACCAAATCATTTTCCCTAACCCTCTCACTTTGCACACCACCTCGACCAAAACACCCTATATCTGCCACTCTATCATCAAACACATTCAACAAACCTTCAAAATACTCACTCCATCTCCTTCTCACATCACCACTACTTGTTATCACCTCCCCATTTGCGCCCTTCACTGAAGTTCCCATTTGTTCCCTTGTCTTACGCACTTTATTTACCTCCTTCCAGAACATCTTTTTATTCTCCCTAAAATTTAATGATACTCTCTCACCCCAACTCTCATTTGCCCTTTTTTTCACCTCTTGCACCTTTCTCTTGACCTCCTGTCTCTTTCTTTTATACGTCTCCCACTCAACTGCATTTATATATATATATATATATATATATATATATATATATATATATATATATATATATATATATATATATATTGCAAATCCACTGCAGTGGAATTTATTAAAAAAGAGGGTGACTGTATTGTTGACTGGTTGGTAAGGTTATCAAATGTATGTATGGCTCATGGTGAGGTGCCTGAGGATTAGAGGAATGCTTGCATAGTGCCATTGTACAAAGGCAAAGGGGATAAAAGTGAATGCTCAAATTACAGAGGTATAAGTTTGTTGAGTATTCCTGGGAAATTATATTGGAGGGTATTGATTGAGAAGGTAAAGGCATGTACAACGCATCAGATTGGGGAAGAGCAGTGTGGTTTCAGAAGTGGTAGAGGATGTGTGGATCAGGTGTTTGCTTTGAAGAATGTATGTGAGAAATACTCAGAAAAGCAAATGGATTTGTATGTAGCATTTATGGATCTGGAGAAGGCATATGATAAGAGTTGATAGAGATGCTCTGTGGAAGGTATTAAGAATATATGGGATGGGGGGCAAGTTGTTAGAAGCAGTGAAAAGTTTTTATCGACAATGTAAGGTTTGTGTATGTGTAGGAAGAGAGGAAAGTGATTGGTTCTCAGTGAATGTTGGTTGGCGGCATGGGTGTGTGATGTCGCCATTGTTGTTTAATTTGTTTATGGATGGGGTTGTTAGGGAGGTGAATGCAAGAGTTTTGGAAAAAGGGGCAAGTATGCAGTCTGTTGTGGATGAGAGAGCTTGGAAAGCGAGTCAGTTGTTGTTCGCTGATGATACAGCGCTGGTGGCTGATTCATGTGAGAAACTGCTGAAGCTGGTGACTGAGTTTGGTAAAGTGTGTGAAAGAAAAAAGCTGAGAGTAAATGTGAATAAGAGCAAGGTTATTAGGTACAGTAGGGTTGTGTGACAAGTCAATTGGGAGGTAAGTTTGAATGGAGAAAAACTGGAGGAAGTGAAGTGTTTTAGATATCTGGGAGAGGATTTGGCAGCGAATGGAACCATGGAAGTAGTGAATCATAGGGTGGGGGAGGTGGTGAATGTTCTGGGAGCGTTGAAGAACGTGTGGAAGTCGAGAACATTATCTCGGAAAGCAAAAATGGGTATGTTTGAAGGAATAGTGGTTCCAACAAGGTTATATGGTTGCGAGGCATGGGCTATAGATGGAGTTGTGCAGAGGAGGGTGGATGAGCTGGAAATGAGATGTTTGAGGACAATATGTGGTGTGAGGTGATTTGATCGAGTAAGTAATAACAGGGTAAGAGAGATGTGTGGTAATAAAAAGAGTGTGGTTGAGAGAGCAGAAGAGGGTGTTTTGAAATGGTTTGGTCACATGGACAGAATAATTGAGGAAAGATTGACTAAGAGGATATATGTGTCAGAGGTGGAGGGAACGAGGAGAAGTGGGAGACCAAAGTGAAAAAGATTTTGAGTGATTGGGGCTTGAACATGCAGGAGGGTGAAAGCCTTGCAAGGAATAGAGTGAATTGGAATGATGTAGTATACCAGGGACGACGTGCAGTCAGTGGATTGAACCAGGGCGTGTGAAGCGTCTGGGGTAAACCATGGAAAGTTCTGTGGGGCCTGGATGTGGAAAGGGAGCTGTGGTTTCAGCGCATTATACATGACAGCTAGAGACCCAATGTGAATGAATGTGGCCTTTGTTGTCTTTTCCTAGTGCTACCTCGCACACATGCTGGAGGAGGGGGTTGTTATTTCATATGTGGCGGGGTGGTGATGGGAATGAATATAGGCAGACAGTATGAATTATGTACATGTGTATATATGTATATGTCTGTGTGTGTATATATATGTATAAGTTGAGATGTATAGGTATGTATATTTGCATGTGTGGACGTGTATGTATATACATGTGTATGTGGGATGGGTTGGGCCATTCTTTCGTCTGTTTCCTTGCGAATGCGGGAGACAGCAACAAACGAAATAAAAAAAATATATATATATTGCAAGACATCACAGAGCTGTGCTTGATCTGGTATATGCTAATAACCACAAGGAAAATGAAACATTAATTTCCCAAGTGCACTTTCGTGTAATGATCACATCATCAGGGGAGATACAAGAATGAGATAGATGATGTAGAACAGCCAGTTGATATAAAAGGAAGAGATATAGCTAAGACGCCATTGGTAAACAAATGTTACCGGATGGTGGTATTCGGATCTGGCATCATGCCTGTCATGAAATTTTATTATCATGTGAACAGGAAAGGGAACTGTTTAAAAATTTTGCCTACAACAAAGACATCCAGCTTGTAGAGACCTTCACTAATATTAATTTACATTTCTTTGTGTATTGAATAAAAGAAGATTTAAGTATATTTCTCCTGGTAAAGGAGTTAGTTAATAACTGAATTAGCATTACTCCAGCCAATACAATGGTCATAATTTTTGAACATGATTAAACAGAGCATTTGATTCTTGTTCTGTTCTTATACTATATTTATGTTGCTTAAGTCTAACATAAAGACCCTTACCAGTCTGCCTAACATAAATCACAGTTTTTACAAGGGATTCTGTAAACATAGCTTGAAGAATTTTCTGGTGAGTTTTTGTAGCAGTGATGATGTCCAGAAAGTAAGGGTGATAATATGATGTGTGTTTTGGGAATATGGTTTGTGATCATTGTATTTCTGTAAGTTGGAGTTTGAGAGAGTTTGGTGGTTGGCTGTTTAGTACTTGTCAGCTTATGTCTGTGTATATGTTTTATTTGCACTATATTTGAAAGGAGTAGGGGATCTGTGAATTGTGGCCACTGAAGCATGAGGTAGTAGCAAGCTGTTCACTATTACTCAGAGTTGGTGGTCAGATATGGAGTAGTTTCAATGTGATGGGTCTAATGCAGTTGCACAGAACTGAGTGCTATGTTGAAGTGGGACTGTATTTGGGAGACCTTCATTTCATTGTGGATGTGTTGAGTACTTGTTGTTGGTTGCACTGTTTTGGGTGTTTTGCAGTTCTGTTATACTTGCTTTTGAGAGGGCGGAAGACCAGGCATGTGAGGCAGAGTTTTTTATGGACTTCTGTGAAGTGAGAAGTTCTTTGACTAGATTGCCAAAGGTGACATTTTTCTCATGGTGTAACTTTACACAAGCAGAGTCTGGTAACAATTATACATTGTACATACAATTGATTCTTGTATAATTCAGCAGTTACATTCCTAGAAAACAGCATGTTATATAAAAAGGCATTTTATAAAATGAATAATGGAAAAACCGGGGTACATTTCCAGACATGATAAGTTGCATAAGAAATGGAGAATGAATGGGTAAAATACATGTTTAGGAAGCGCCATCAACACTGGGGCATTATAAAATCTTTTTTAATAGTTCTTACCTTCAAAATTATGAATTGATGGGTTACTGAAGATGGTGATCAAGGTGGTGGCTAGGAATGTAGTTGTTATGGTAAAATAGTTGTATCATCCGTATGTTGCTCAACTGATGACTGGGATGTTGATGCATCTGTTGATTGGTGTATACCAGGCTTGATGAAATCAGCTCTCTTTGCCTGACTCTGCAATGTCTTGTACAGCTCATGGTAGTGCAGTATTGATGTTTTAATACCACATGTGCATGTCAGACTCCTCTTCATATTTGAATCTTTGTCAAATCGCCTATAACTTTTTCCATGATCCGCAATTTTTTCCCTTAACTATGCTGTTGTGAGTTCAGGTTTCATGTGTTGGTATTTATCTTCATGATCACTTTCACTGTCTGTCAATTAAGGCATCTCTGCTAATGCATCCTCAGTTAGCTCTTACTGTTGTAAAAATATCAAATCATCCAACCCAACTTCCTCTAGATCTGATAATCCCTCACTTCCAACATTCCTGGCCAGCTGCATTATATCCTTAATCTTTTTCTGTACTGTATGGAAGCCAGTAATATTATTCATCATGTCAGGCCACACCTTCTTCCAACAGGCATTAATACTACTTTGTCACTGAAGCTGCATGCACAGTTTTATACCTATACCAGAGGTCTATTATGCTGGTTTCTAAGTTTTCATCCATTGTCTATCATCTTCCTAATTTATCTAGCATAATAATAAATGTCTTTATAATACCTTGATCTAACGGTTGCAGCAATGAGATGGTGACAGATGGAAGGAAAACAACCGTAGCATTCTTGTTTGTACCCTGCAGGGTGACCTGGTGCATTGATTATATCAATAGTAAAACCTTGAAAGACAGGTTTTGTGACTTTACCTAACATTCTACTTGAGGCACAAAGCAAAGCATAAACCATTTTGTATATAGATTAGCTTTTACCTAGGCTTTTTTGTTAGCTTTCCAATAAAGTGGGAAGAGAGCCTCCTGTCAACTCCCATGACATGAGGGTTCTCATCACAGTAAAAAAGCTCTGGTGTATTCATGCACAAAAATGTGATATGATCTTTGGCAACATTAAACCCTGAACCTAAATGCTCCTGCTGGCTGATATAGACTCTGGATGGGGTTCTTCCTCTCCCCCCTAAAAAAATAAATGAATAAATAAAAAATCCAGTGTCGTCACTAAACACTTGCTCTGGCTTGTAATCATGTCCTTGATAATTTTTGCTAGTTCAGAAGAGGGTTGTTCTCTTGTTTAGTGGTCAGCTGATGCAGGTTCACAAGTAAACTTTATATTAATTATGTTGAAACACTTTTTAATATCATCAAACCATATTAAATTGCATTCATTGGTTCATCTTCCCTCTGCTGTATGCAACTTCAGTGCATTTATGCAAGCATCACAGTGGAGCTTGTCCATTTTATCATTTTCTTAGCTAATGTCAGAATTTCATGTTTCTTTTCAATTTTCATTCCTTTCTTTACACTTCCTTTAGGTGTACTTCTTCTCTTGCAGGGTATAATGAGGTTGGGTGTGATTTAACATCTAAAAACTTATTACTGAAGGCTCAGGAACAACTTCATGTGATGTATGTATAGCTAGACTAAGCTTACTGTACATGTCACTACATGGCCTTGCACCCAGCCTGTATGAGTGAACATGACTGCATTGTGCATGCATGAATACAAAAATAGTGCACTTTAAATAAAAAAAAGAGGCTTACTAAATGTAAGTGTCATAGGAAAAATGCTTGGTATAAACATGTGTTGTATAAGAATCGACTATATATATATATATATATATATATATATATATATATATATATATATATATCATATTTTGCTTTGTCGCTGTCTCCCGCGTTAGCGAGGTAGCGCAAGGAAACAGACGAAAGAATGGCCCAACCCACCCACATACACATGTCTATACATACACGTCCACAGACGCAAATATACATACCTATACATCTTAACGTACAAATATATACACACACACAGACATATACATATATACATATGTACATAATTCATACTGTCTGCCTTTATTCATTCCCATCGCCACCTCGCCACATGAAATAACAACCCCCTCCCCCCTCATGTGTGCGAGGTAGCGCTAGGAAAAGATAACAAAGGCCCAATTCATTCACACTCAGTCTCTAGCTGTCATGTAATAATGCACCAAAACCACAGCTCCCTTTCCACATCCAGGCCCCACAGAACTTTCCATGGTTTACTCCAGATGCTTCACATGCCCTGGTTCAATCCATTGACAGCATATCGACCCCGGTATACCACATCGTTCCAATTCACTCTATTCCTTGCACGCCTTTCACCCTCCTGCATGTTCAGGCCCCGATCACTCAAAATCTTATTCACTCCATCTTTCCACCTCCAATTCGGTCTCCCACCTCTCCTCGTTCCCTCCACATCTGACACATATATCCTCTTCGTCAACCTTTCCTCACTCATTCTCTCCATGTGACCAAACCATTTCAAAACACCCTCTTCTGCACTCTCAACCACACTCTTTTTATTACCACACATCTCTCTTACCCTATTATTACTTACTCGATCAAACCACCTCACACCACATATTGTCCTCAAACATCTCATTTCCAGCACATCCACCCTCTTGTGCACAACTCTATCCATAGCCCATGCCTCGCAACCATACAACATTGTTGGAACCACTATTCCTTCAAACATACCCATTTTTGCTTTCCGAGATAATGTTCTCGACTTCCACACATTCTTCAAGGCTCCCAGAATTTTCGCCCCCTCCCCCACCCTATGATTCACTTCTGATTCCATGGTTCCATCTGCTGCCAAATCCATTCCCAGACATCTAAAACAATTCATTTCCTCCAGTTTTTCTCCATTCAAACTTACCTCCCAATATATATATATATATATATATATATATATATATATATATATATATATATATATATATATTATCCCTGGGGATAGGGAAGAAAGAATACTTCCCACGTATTCCCTGCGTGTCATAGAAGGCGACTAAAGGGGGAGGGAGCGGGTGGCTGGAAATCCTCCCCTCTCGTTTTTTTTCAATTTTCCAAAAGAAGGAACAGTGAAGGGGGCCAGGTGAGGATATTCCCTCAGAGGCCCAGTCCTCTGTTCTTAACGCGGGAAATGGCGAATATTATGAAAAAAAAAAAATATATATTTTTTCTTTTATTTTGCTTTGTCGCTGTCTCCCGCATTTGGGAGGTAGCACAAGGAAACAGACGAAAGAAATGGCCCAACCCACCCCCATACACATGTATCTACACACACGTCCACACACGCAAATATACATACCTATACATCTCAATGTACACATATATATACACACACAGACACATACACATATACCCATGCACACAATTCACACTGTCTGCCTTTATTCATTCCCATCGCCACCTCGCCACACACACACACACACACATATATATATATCTATATATATATATATATATATATATATATATATATATATATATATATATATATATATATATTTATATATATATATATATATATATATTTTTTTTTTTTGCTGTCTCCCGCGTTTGTGAGGTAGCGCAAGGAAACAGACGAAAGAAATGGCCCAACCCACCCCCATACACATGTATATACATACATCCACACACGCAAATATACATACCTACACAGATTTCCCCAGACGCTTCACATGCCCTGATTCAATCCACTGACAGCATGTCAACCCCGGTATACCACATCGATCCAATTCACTCTATTCCTTGCCCTCCTTTCACCCTCCTGCATGTTCAGGCCCCAATCACACAAAATCTTTTTCACTCCATCTTTCCACCTCTAATTTGGTCTCCCACTTCTCCTCGTTCCCTCCACCTCCGACACATATATCCTCTTGGTCAATCTTTCCTCACTCATTCTCTCCATGTGCCCAAACCATTTCAAAACACCCTCTTCTGCTCTCTCAACCACGCTCTTTTTATTTCCACACATCTCTCTTACCCTTACGTTACTTACTCGATCAAACCACCTCACACCATACATTGTCCTCAAACATCTCATTTCCAGCACATCCATCCTCCTGCGCACAACTCTATCCATAGCCCACGCCTCGCAACCATACAACATTGTTGGAACCACTATTCCTTCAAACATACCCATTTTTGCTTTCCGAGATAATGTTCTCGACTTCCACACATTCTTCAAGGCTCCCAGGATTTTCGCCCCCTCCCCCATCCTATGATCCACTTCCGCTTCCATGGTTCCATCCGCTGCCAGATCCACTCCCAGATATCTAAAACACTTTACTTCCTCCAGTTTTTCTCCATTCAAACTTACCTCCCAACTGACTTGACCCTCAACCATACTGTACCTAATTACCTTGCTCTTATTCACATTTACTCTTAACTTTCTTCTTTCACACACTTTACCAAACTCAGTCACCAGCTTCTGCAGTTTCTCACATGAATCAGCCACCAGCGCTGTATCATCAGCAAACAACAACTGACTCACTTCCCAAGCTCTCTCATCCCCAACAGACTTCATACTTGACCCTCTTTCCAAAACTCTTGCATTCACCTCCCTAACAACCCCATCCATAAACAAATTAAACAACCATGGAGACATCACACACCCCTGCCGCAAACCTACATTCACTGAGAACCAATCACTTTCCTCTCTTCCTACACGTACACATGCCTTACATCCTCGATAAAAACTTTTCACTGCTTCTAACAACTTGCCTCCCACACCATATATTCTTAATACCTTCCACAGAGCATCTCTATCAACTCTATCATATGTCCCACACCATATATTCTTAATACCTTCCACAGAGCATCTCTATCAACTCTATCATATGCCTTCTCCAGATCCATAAATGCTACATACAAATCCATTTGCTTTTCTAAGTATTTCTCACATACATTCTTCAAAGCAAACACCTGATCCACACATCCTCTACCACTTCTGAAACCACACTGCTCTTCCCCAATCTGATGCTCTGTACATGCCTTCACCCTCTCAATCAATACCCTCCAATATAATTTACCAGGAATACTCAACAAACTTATACCTCTGTAATTTGAGCACTCACTCTTATCCCCTTTGCCTTTGTACAATGGCACTATGCACGCATTCCGCCAATCCTCAGGCACCTCACCATGAGTCATACATACATTAAATAACCTTACCAACCAGTCAATAATACAGTCACCCCCTTTTTTTTTTAATAAATTCCACTGCAATACCATCCAAACCTGCTGCCTTGCCGGCTTTCATCTTCCGCAAAGCTTTTAGTACCTCTTCTCTGTTTACCAAATCATTTTCCCTAACCCTCTCACTTTGCACACCACCTCGACCAAAACACCCTATATCTGCCACTCTATCATCAAACACATTCAACAAACCTTCAAAATACTCACTCCATCTCCTTCTCACATCACCATTACTTGTTATCACCTCCCCATTAGCGCCCTTCACTGAAGTTCCCATTTGCTCCCTTGTCTTACGCACTTTATTTACCTCCTTCCAGAACATCTTTTTATTCTCCCTAAAATTTAATGATACTCTCTCACCCCAACTCTCATTTGCCCTCTTTTTCACCTCTATATATATATATGTATATATATATATATATATATATATATATATATATATATATATATATATATATATATATATATTGAATCAGGGCATGTGAAGCGTCTGGGGTAAACCATGGAAAGCTGTGTAGGTATGTATATTTGCGTGTGTGGACGTATGTATATACATGTGTATGGGGGTGGGTTGTGCCATTTCTTTCGTCTGTTTCCTTGCGCTACCTCGCAAACGCGGGAGACAGCAGAAAAAAAAATATATATATATATATATATATATATATATATATTATCCCTGGGGATAGGGAAGAAAGAATACTTCCCACATATTCCCTGCGTGTTGTAGAAGGTGACTAAAAGGGGAGGGAGCGAGTGGCTGGAAATCTTCCCCTCTCGTTTTTTTAATTTTCCAAAGGAAGGAACATAGAAGGGGGCCAGGTGAGGATATTCCCTCAAAGGCCCAGTCCTCTGTTCTTAACGCTACCTCACTAATGCGGGAAATAGTGAATAGTATAAAAAACATACATATACAGATACATATAAACACATGTACGTACTCATACTTGCTTGCCTTCATTCTTTCCCGGCGCCACCTCTCCCCACAGGAAACAGCATTACCACTCCCTGAGCTTGGGTGATGATCTACCAGCATCTATTTCATGATGAAAAAGTATTTAGTTGTGCACCATAACTCAACAACACATATTCATCTATCATACTATTAGTATCCTTTAGTTTTCCACTATCTACAATATGCTGGTTTCAGTAACCTATTATTCTGTTCCTACACAAACATATTATCCAGCAGCATCTTAAATGACTTTTTTCTCTTTCCTGCTGTGTCACCTAAAACTGAGAATCTTGCTTGTTTTTAAAAAATTCATTTTTTTACATCAACAAAGTTTGTATGCATATCACCCAATACTGTATCTACCTTTCCTGTATTACAGGTAGGTTTAACTCTTTTAGTCTTTTATTCTAGTTCATTTCTATCTCTTGCTGAACCCACTTCAAGGAAGCACACAATAATTTCTCAATTCTTTTATGGCTTATCAAGTGAGGCCATTAATTTAAGTGACTACATACCTAAAAGCTATCTAGTTTTGCATAGTGGATAACTAACTTTACTAAGTACTCAAACACTCTATTTCACAGACATATCATGGACGATGCCTTTCCATAAATTTTTGTCACTTACTGATTCCTCCATTGCTAATGTGTGTGTGTGTGTGTGTGTGTGTGTGTGTGTGTGTGTTTGTGTGTGTTTTCACCACTATATCTCAAAAACAATGAGTTTTGATAAGTTATTGCATGTAGTTATTTAGGACATCAAAGTAGCAGTTCATCTTAACATTCATTACTGCCACATAAAGGAGATACTAATTCATACGTTTCTTGAATCCAAAATTTTCCATCTTCCTGTGGATTTCTCAAAGATTATTACAGGCAATTACATATGAAAGAGGAATAAAAAGATCTATGAAATTTTTATCGATTTCTTCAATACACTTCACCCCTGAGCTCACTATTCTCAATTTCCAAGAGTGATGTTTTATATAAATATATATCATTTAATGAAATTGCCCCCACAAAAACTGAAAGAAGTATACTTGGATATAATCAAGCAACTAAAATCAGATATTAAATCATCACTTAGTAAATGTTATATCATTGTTTTTGGTGTCAATAAAAACTGACAAAATATGTAATTAGTACTCTGCTAAAAAGTAAAACATTTCTAGATACAACTATTATCAAATAACAAAGTTAAAACATACTTGATGAAGACTCACCACAAGATGATGGGGTGCCATGCCTTTTTGATCCTTTCTATATGTACTTGTCTTCCATTATTAAAGTGACAGTTGCCATCCTCCCATAAATTACTTTTATTTCAGTTAAAAGATTGTTTCATGTTCTATATCTTTATTCTATAAAATTATCTAAATAATGATGTTGTTAGTACACTCTAGCACAGTTTTTATATATTGATGATTCAGTGACTGTACATGCATCAACGATGTTCTCCTACAAATAAAGGTGTATGAGTACTGAAAACACAAACATTATTCGCAAATATGTGTGATTTTTTGGTTCCTATCTTTTCACTGCTTTGATGAATAATTTCATATTATTCAATGAAGGGTCCAATTGGGTCTGTATAAAATGGGAAAGGAACACTTGTGCTCTGATGAAAAATTTTGAAGTTCTTTCATTTCTTGGTTTCCCATCCTTTCAGCTCTCCTCTTTTGTGCTCTGGTTACACTGAGTATTTGGTCAATTTCTACCCTTCCCATAACTTTTTGCCCACTATACTTTAAACTCTAGACAGTTGTGGAGTTCTTCGAGGAATATCTTGAGACACAGTATGGATCATGAAATAATTTTTTCAACATCTCTATAAATCTTGACTCGTAACTAATCTGTTTTGAATAGATTCTCTCTTAACCATATGATTTTCTTGTCAAGTCAACCTTTATAATCTCCCTAATTAATTAAGCTAAAAAGAAATGGGAAGGAAGTCTTATACTCTGATGCACTAATTTCTGTGGAGAAAATAGACAACTGTGATACATAAAGGAGAGGTCAATTTTAGTATCACAATGCAATTACCATAATTCTTATTTTTTGAAAGGTATCTTGTGACATGAATAATAAAATAATTCAATGACAAGCTTTCTGCAATCTAATCCATTTGATTCCACCCTTTACTACATATGGTTTTGATACAAATTTCAGTTCTTAACAGTGAAGCTACTTTTATGAACCCAGCTATACTCATCATTATGTACTTTAAAAATATTGGTACAGTATTAAAATATGCACAATTTCAATCTTATAAATGGTTTATACTGTAATATATTGAAATAATGCTCTACACTAATTTTCCCATCTTAAAAACTACAAACATATTATATTATGAAATAAATAGAGAATTATGCATTTTCTCTTAATGTACAGCATATCATCACTGAACTCTTCATTTTATGGCAATTCAACTGCCTTTCTCTGAATTTTAATTCATTAGATTAAAAAAATCTTCTTTACTTACACCAGTCTAATAAATCTTCTAATAAATTTTAACAGTATTCCCATGTTTTCTCCAAAGATAAGGTGTAAACAGCACATATTTGGAAACGTGATGGGAATCAAAATGATTTAAATATGTTTGCAAAACCTAGGCAATATTCAAACAGTATCAAATTTCTACTGTATGAAAATATGTGGTCTTATAAAAGACTGAACACTCATGATCATATATAATAATCATCACATCTTTCTCATTGTTTATTATATCAACATTAACTTAACCCTCCCTCCTCTGCCTTGTGAGGCATATCTTCTCTGTAAGCTTAGTCTAATACCACTGCACACCTGAGCCTCATAACAGCTTTTTCAAGAGCTTTTGTCCTACTCTTGATCCGCTCTGATACATAAATAAATCATCTTCATTAACATTATATTCTTTCATAAAGTGTATGAAAACAATGTGCTTAAGACAATATCTGATAAAGAAGCACCTATCCTTTCTAAATATCTGCACTATTACTTTTTAAACTATTTACTATTATCCTTTATCATGTTGCAAAATTTTTGTTTTATTTCTATAAAAGCTTTAATGGCAGAAAAGGGAACGGATGGTACTGATTTGAAAAGACTCTGATCCCCCTTGCAATTATCAGTGATTGCTTCTATAAATGTCAAAGTTCATTAGGAGAAGACATAGAGATTACAATAATATGGAGTATGATAGTAATAATCTGAGTAATGACAGTTCAATAAATTACAATTTCTGAGGGAATCAGGTCTTCATAATATAATGGTGTTTCACTAGCTACAAAAGACAAGAAATAAGCATTTACTGTAGCAATTAATCGCACTGCTTCTTGTCTTATAATTCTAACATATTTCAGACTTTTGATAAAATATCTGTAAATAATACCTTAACATATACCTGAAATAAATAAAACATAAACTAACATCTTAGGCATGACTGGACTAGAGAAAAGTTAATGCTATCAAGTTTGGACTAGAGCTGCTGTTTCTTAATATTCATTACTAGATATGCTGTTATTAATACCCATTTTATGTATGAATTCATATATTCAAACTGGAAGCTCAAGTGTATATCTCTTTTATATATATTTAGTCACAGTATACATTCAGTGAGCTCATGTTAAAATATATAGAAATTAAGCTCAAAGTGTGGCTTAGACATAACATCATCATGTATCAGATACTATTTTCTGCTTAAGACGTGTATAACATATCCCTCTAATGCATGCTATACACTTGATAAATAATTTTCCCAAATGGAAATTTCTGAAAAAATGTCAAATCCCTTAACACAAAAAAAATATCTCTAATACTTCTCCCACCTGATTCATGAAGATGACCAAATCTAAACTAAACTAAAATATATCTCACAAAAAATAATAAGAGCTTTAAATACAACTGCAAAATGAGATCAATATCTATCACATTTCTATTGCACTTGACTTCTATGTGGATCCAGATTATAACTGGTTCAGAAACCTTAAACATTACAACTCATTTGCATGGATTACTTGAGGTTCTGATGATATGGTGAGGTTGTTTGTATTGCACATTTGTAACAACGTGTAAAAAATTATATATATATGGATGTATTTATGAATGATGTGTCACCTGCATGTACAATGAAAGAAATGAGGAGAAAAATAAAGTTTATTATGTAAAAAAAAAGTAGTGGAACTTTTCCTCAGTACCTGCAAAACAAGTACATATTTCTTCAGTCTTCAATAATGCATATCTTCCAGGGTGAATCTTAGGAGGTGCACAGAGAATATAAAAGAATTCCAATTGCAAAGGACAGTGTGCTTCTTCAATCACAGTGTCACAAATCTATTCCTTCATAAGACAACTTAGATATCAGATGACCTATGAATCATGTGCTCCCCCATTTTCTTGACATCTGAGATCCACCCTGACCATTACTATCAGTGATCTATAAATTCTAAAACATCTTACAACTTAGATTCCTCCAATTTACAATTACTTTATATTAAGAGAGTATAAGTTTAAAAAAAATTGAAAAATCATATAATGATAAATATGCAGAGGTAACTAAATTCATTAATAGCAATTAACTTTAGTACAGCTCATTCTGCTCACTAAAATATATTAACAGTAATTATATACACTGATGCCCAACTCCATTTTAGGTCACTGAGAATAAAAACCCTTTTAGATTACTTCACACTGGACAACAATTGCTTCTTGTTTTACGGTGTCCTTCTCATTCCAACATGAAGCAGAACAAGTAAACAACACAACATTTCCGAACTCTAATGGTGTACCCTGGACTCCTGGTACATTTAGATGAAGAATAAGCTGTGGTGTTATCTGCATCTCAAAAGTCATAGCCCCTCCACAATGCTGACACTTGGTAGCTACCTCACTTGGTCCAGGTGGATGTAACCAAAGTGGAGATGCACCTTCTTCACGACAGTACCTATAACAAAAGTTCATCATTTCATGAAATACCTTTAGACTGTTTAGGCCAGAAACATGCTGTGATTCAGAATATGTGAAAGTCAATGAACAGAACTCAGTTCAACCTATTAACCAAGGGCTAAGGATATGCTTAATCAATTTGAAAGGCTGTATGTACCTAATCTAACCCATGGACTGGGGGGCAGAGTTAGTGATGAAAAATCAGTATGATAACCCATTTCCAAGCCCTAAAGTCCACCCATATTGAAATGCCTAAACTGTAAGAATACCAAAGGCTTGGAGAACCAAACATTTTCTGCAACACCATTCCTTCCATCCCTTTTTTGCTTATGTGTTCCACAATCTCCCTAGTGATTACTATGAACAAGTAACACATCCTTAGCAATGTTGCTTGGACTTTCATAAATCTGAAGCAAAGTCAGAATTAGAGAGAGAGAGAAAAAAAAAGGCATTGACAATTTTCTCACACCCCTCACTCATATCACCATTTTCTCTCACACAAGCACTACTTTCATTATCAAATCTCTTACTCATATTCAGAAGTCTTCCAAAACTATCAAGCAAAGTGAGAGCTACCCAAAATGCTTTCCTATCTACTTTATCATATGGCTTTTTTAAATTCATATATCTTGCATTTTATCCCTGGGGACAGGGAAGAAAGAATACTTCCCACATATTCCCTGTGTGTCGTAGAAGGCGACTAAAAGGGAAGGGAGCGGGGGGCTGGAAATCCTTCCCTCTCGTGTTTTTTTTTTTTTTCAAAAGAAGGAACAGAGAAGGGGGCCAGGTGAGGATATTCCCTCAAAGATCCAGTCCTCTGTTCTTAACGCTGCCTCATTAATGCGGGATATGGCGAATAGTATGAAAGAATAAGAAAGAAATATCTTGCGTTTACATTTTTCTCTTAATTTTTTTTTTTTTTTTTTTTTTTTTTTTTATACTTTGTCGCTGTCTCCCGCGTTTGCGAGGTAGCGCGAGGAAACAGACGAAAGAAATGGCCCAACCCCCATACACACGTACATACACACGTCCACACACGCAAATATACATACCTACACAGCTTTCCATGGTTTACCCCAGACGCTTCACATGCCTTGATTCAATCCACTGACAGCACGTCAACCCCTGTATACCACATCGCTCCAATTCACTCTATTCCTTGCCCTCCTTTCACCCTCCTGCATGTTCAGGCCCCGATCACACAAAATCTTTTTCACTCCATCTTTCCACCTCCAATTTGGTCTCCCTCTTCTCCTCGTTCCCTCCACCTCCGACACATATATCCTCTTGGTCAATCTTTCCTCACTCATTCTCTCCATGTGCCCAAACCATTTCAAAACACCCTCTTCTGCTCTCTCAACCACGCTCTTTTTATTTCCACACATCTCTCTTACCCTTACGTTACTTACTCGATCAAACCACCTCACACCACACATTGTCCTCAAACATCTCATTTCCAGCACATCCATCCTCCTGCGCACAACTCTATCGATAGCCCACGCCTCGCAACCATACAACATTGTTGGAACCACTATTCCTTCAAACATACCCATTTTTGCTTTCCGAGATAATGTTCTCGACTTCCACACATTTTTCAAGGCTCCCAAAATTTTCGCCCCCTCCCCCACCCTATGATCCACTTCCGCTTCCATGGTTCCATCCGCTGACAGATCCACTCCCAGATATCTAAAACACTTCACTTCCTCCAGTTTTTCTCCATTCAAACTCACCTCCCAATTGACTTGACCCTCAACCCTACTGTACCTAATAACCTTGCTCTTATTCACATTTACTCTTAACTTTCTTCTTCCACACACTTTACCAAACTCAGTCACCAGCTTCTGCAGTTTCTCACATGAATCAGCCACCAGCGCTGTATCATCAGCGAACAACAACTGACTCACTTCCCAAGCTCTCTCATCCCCAACAGACTTCATACTTGCCCCTCTTTCCAGGACTCTTGCATTTACCTCCCTAACAACCCCATCCATAAACAAATTAAACAACCATGGAGACATCACACACCCCTGCCGCAAACCTACATTCACTGAGAACCAATCACTTTCCTCTCTTCCTACACGTACACATGCCTTACATCCTCGATAAAAACTTTTCACTGCTTCTAACAACTTGCCTCCCACACCATATATTCTTAATACCTTCCACAGAGCATCTCTATCAACTCTATCATATGCCTTCTCCAGATCCATAAATGCTACATACAAATCTTTCTCAATAAATTTTCAAAGTGCAAAAATTTTCCCTTCCTAAATCACCATGTTCTTCATTAACAATGGGTTCACTGATCCTGTCAACACCATCAATCACTGCTGTATCTTGCCCTAAACCATGCCAATAATACCACAGAAATTCATTCTCCGAAGATTTCTAAAGGGGTTAACACCATCAATCACTGCTGTATCTTGCCCTAAACCATGCCAATTATACCACAGAAATTCATTCCCCTAAAATTTTTTACAATCATTTGACCTAACCTTTCCTTTATACAATGGAATAATCACTGCCTTTGTCTGGTCATAAGACACCTAAACATTTCACAATCCTTCCCTGCCCACACCATGACCAGTTTTCCTCTGCAACCCATTCCATCAACACTGCCTTTCTTTCTGACCTGAGCCACTACCATTCCCTTCTTCTCAAACCCACACCGTCACCATTCCCTTCCTCCTTGCAGGTTTTGAAAATATAACCCCAATTACATTAGCCATCCTAATACTAATCCTGGATAGAGTTTAGAGAATCTATATATTGCCGGATTTCATCTTCCACAAGGCTTTCACAACCTCTTCTCTCTTAACCAAACCATTCCCCCTGTCCCTCTCACAACTTCCTCAATAAACTCATACTTGGACAGGATATTTCAGTGACGAAGACAAATCTGGATAAATTTAAAGCCCCAAGATCCAATTTCTACACATCTGTCTTTTGAAAACTCCTCTCTCCTTTGACAATTCTATAATTCCACCTCTTAACTTGGTGAACATACTTGGTATTACTGTGGCATCCACTCTTTCTTGGAAACCCCATATTACGGAAATAGCTAAGTCTGCTTCCAAGAATTTAGGCATTCTGTTTAGATGTTGAAATTTCTTT